>NW_007247465.1:238359-531436 GCF_000164805.1 Carlito syrichta
AGATATAAGGTTTTTTAGAAGCACAAGTTTATAGTAAGTTCATTATGAATTCATTATAAGTTCTAACACTTATCTAGGAGTTATGTAGGTGATTTATAACACTGTCTTCACAGACTTAGGATAAAGATTAATCGTTAAGGTTTTTACTTAATTCTTTAGTTAAATTTTAAGTAAATGTTTATAGAGTGGGTTTTCACTGAATTCATAATATACTAATTAGACACTTTTATGATAATTAACTAAATACAGAAAGCAACCTTGGGAGCCTGGGAAATGTCATTAAAAGCTTCTTTTGAGTTTTCTTTAGAAATGAACACTGCAGGATAAGAGAAAAGTAACAAAGACACCTGGACAAGAAAGGCAATTACAAAACTTTGAAGGTCGTAAAAGCCTAAAAGAGAAGAACTGCTACATGAAGAACTGTGCACCTGGGAACTTTCTTGAAACACTTCAAGGACTGTAATTCGGGACTTTGAACTAAAACTATCATTTTTGGCTTTATGATAAAGACTCATTAACTGAAAGTAGAGAGGGTTCTTGGCTTGTTTGTCGCTTCCAGACTGCTAGATGGTGGTAACTTTTAAAGCATATGTACGTGAAGGAATTTTCTTTGCCTTGCCCCTTTACGAATGGTATAAAAGCTCTGTGTTAACTAACATTAAATTGTCATCTGTTCAGGAAGCAGGTGTCCGAGTATAAGATTTTCGTCCTTCGCCTATCCATCTCTCCTTCATGAAATCTCACGACCCTTGCGGGGTTGGACCCCCACAAGTGAGACTAAGGAGAAGTCTATTAAAGGTCTTCTCAGGAATAAAAAGTCACTAAGGATGTCTGCACAATAAAATAGACACAATAAAAATGAATACTAGGAGGAAATGCTCCTCTTTAGCCAAATACTATCATTCCCACATATGTTTTTCAAAATGTGGTGGTTGTGAACATGTGAGGACAAATTAACAAATGAGCATTACCAGGCAGCAAGAGTGCAAGTCCTTGATGGCATAACCAACCTGCTGAATGCAACATTGCCACTACTTTTCCTCTGGACATCTTGTGACGGGAAATAGTAAATGTCTTTACAGTTGAAACCACTTTTAATCAGTTGTTCTGTTATTTGTAGACAAAATTACCTATAACACGCATTTCTTCCAACTTGCTTTAGATTTTCTAGTTCCAAAAAATACAGAATTCTAGCTTGTGCAACAAGGTGGTCCCAGAAAATAGGAACTGTATCCAACATAGAAAAGACTGGTTAGCACAACGGTCACACACAATAATAAGGAACAAAGAGTGTTGCAAGATGATGAAGCAGACAACAACATGATGTGCAGATCTAAGAGAACTCCATCCCCTCTTCCTGGGAAATGAAGCATCTGGACACCATCCTGGTTAGGATGAGATGACAACGAGGAATTGCAAAGGATGTCTGGTAACCGGGACCTATGAATGCTAGCCAGAGATGAGAGATGTAGAAGAAGAGTTATAGACTGGGTAGGTTTGGAGAGGATGAGTCCCCTGGTGTCACGGAGTCCCCACCAGCCGGCAGCTTTTGTTTTTGTTTTTGTTTTGAATTGGAGTCTCACTCTCTCGCCCAGACTGGAGTGCAGTGGCCACTCCCGGCCACCCCAACCTTGGCCTGCTGGGCTCCGGCGATCCTTCCACCTCAGCCTTCCGAGTAACCGGAATTACAGGCATGCGCTACCACGCCCGGCTGATTTTTTTGATTTATTGTAGAGATAGGTCTCGCTGCCCAGGCGGGTCTCGAACCCGCGGGCTCAGGCGATCCACTCACCTCAGCCTCCCAAATGCATGGGATTACAGGCTGAGTCACCGAGCTCGGCTGATTTTTTTTTTTCAATTCATTGCTGAGAGTAGTGTTTGCCTCTCTAAAGGATGGATGCACTCTCATGCGCGATGAAATAGCAGATTTGCAAGTGAGTCCCCAGGGTCACAGGGTTGTTGAGAAGCAGCTCAGGGTCGCACAGAGCCTCGGGAGGGACAGGGTGAGGGCTATCATGAGAGGTAGAGCCTTGGGTTTTACACTCTCATCACACTCTAGTAGGAGTGCGTTGTGAGAGCTCGTTTTGTCATTAGAAAAAACGAGGGTTCTGTTGCTCAGAGAGCAGCACCCGTCTGAAGGTCACCAGTTGTTTTGCAGGGGATGTTTTGCACAATAACATGCTGGGGTGTACTATGGCAGGAAACATAAAAATAATTCTAACTCTAAAAGAGAATTCTAGAGCTTTCTACAGGGAATAAAAATTGAGAAATATGATAGGGCTGAGAGTTCACAAAAGGAACAGATTATTTCTTGTATTTCAGGTATGTGAGGAATTAAGAACACTGGGACCCTTTTTCTGCAAGGCAGTCTGTGCAGATCAAGTGGCCATTATTTTTAAAAGTTTTTGTCTACGAGGTACAGTCACCTCGATGCCAATCACCCTGAAATCCTCCCTTGATGGCTGACAGACCACTAGCCTCCAAACACCCAGAAGAATACCAGATTTTCATTTTACATTTCAAAAACTTGAAGCAGCCATTGATTTACCACAAGGGGAAGGAATGACATTCCAAAAAGGAGTTTTAGTTTACTATTTGCAAAGTCACACACAAAAATGTGACTTGCCAGTGGACAAATTGTTTTGCAGAAGTACCATTAGGAAGTCCATAAAAATCTCATGTTGGACAGCTTTTCTTTGCTTTCCTTTTATGCTGCAAAAATCTCTTTGTCACATTTCAACTTTAAACTTTAAACCTCATTTGACTGTGAGGTCTGCCAAATTCTCATCAAGGCAACAGCATATAGATACAGAAGGAAGTATAAATTATTATCATTAATAATCCATCCTGTCCCTCCCCCACCGTTTAAACTAATGGACCATATGTTGCCATTTGCTTTCAACTGTATCCAAGAACATTTCAGAGCACAAAAGTAGAGGAGGTTGTAAAATATCACGCGGCCACAGCCTCACATTTATTTGCCAATTAAGACAAGAAAAATGATAACTGTGATATTTTTCATCTGTCTTGGTGGGAATAATTTTTGATTAGAATGAAATCGTGTTTTAGTGATTTCAGGTTGCAAAGGAGAAATATATTCTTAAGAATGTTTCAAGGCTTTCTAAAATATAAAGGTGTTGCCGGGCTGGGTGACTCAGCGTGTAATCCTCTGCCTTTGGGAGGCTGAGGTGAGTGGATTGCCTGAGCCGGTGGGTACAAGACCCACCTGCGCAACTTGGTGAGACCTCATCTCTACAATAAATCAAAATGAGCCGGGCGTGGTAGCGCGCGCCTGTAGTTCCAGCTACTTGGAAGGCTGAGGCGGGAGCGGCCACTGCACTCCAGTCTGGGTGACAGAGAGAGACTCCAACTCAAAAAAAAAAAAAGTAAAGGTGTTGTCATGGACAAGTGTAAACAAACCTGTCATGGTCTACATTTCATACTGGATTGAAGCTGATTGCTTTCTCTCGCTACTCAAATTAATTGACTAAGTTTTCATTTTTCTCTGGAAATCTAACATTGTTAGAGCCATTGAAAAGATGTTCACAGCACTGGATGAGATGGACTTGTTTCCCAGTAGCAGGAAAAATTAAAGGCCTCGTAGTTGCCAGATGCAAACCCTTTCCAGGCTGCAACCAACAGTAGACAGGAACTGGGATATGGTTTCCCTGAAGTTGAGTGGAGATGGATCTAGGGCTTTTGAGTGGCCCGAACCATGTGTGTCTGGAGGATGGAGGGTAACCAACCCGTCTCTTGAGGAACTTGGCAAAAATAAAGGGAAATATGGTTGAAGCGCAGAAATGATATTCAGGTAAGCACGAAGAGTTGCTTCTCAGCACACCATGGCAGGGACCCAGCCCATCTAGAAATGCCAGTCTGGGGCTTCTGGGTTAGGAGCTTGGGACAACAGCTTTTTTTCTTTCTTTCCTTCTTTCTTTCTTTCCTTCTTTCTTTCTTTCCTTCTTTCTTTCTTTCTTTCTTTCTTTCTTTCTTTCTTTCTTTCTTTCTTTCTTTCTTCTTTCTTTCTCTTTCTTTCTTTCTTCTTTCTCTTTCTTATTCTTTCTTTCTCTTTCTTCCTTGCTTTCCCTTTTTTTCTCTTTCTTCCTCCTTTCTTTCTCTTTCTTCCTCCTTTCTTCTTTCTTTTTCTTCTTTCTTTCTTCTTCTTTCTTTGTTTCTCTTTCTTCTTTCTTTCTTTCTCTCTCTCTCTCTTTTTTTCTTTCTTTTTCCTCCCTCCCTCCCTTGCTTCCATTTTAGAGTTGTGGGCTACATGTGAGGATGTGCTACATAAATAAATTGCGTGCAGGCGAGATTGAGCTTCTAGCAAGCGCTCTCTCCCCCACGGTGGTGGACGTGGCACTCCATGGGTGGCTGTGTGCCCCTCGTCTCCCATGCCCCCCTCCTTTCTCAGTGCCCAGCGTTTGGAGTTTAAATGACGCTGCACACATTTTTCATTGCAGCACCATATGCAATAGCAAAAACATGGACTCAACCCAGAGACCCGTCAAAACAACTCTTAAAAGGCATCAGGGGCCCCTCTGGCGTTACTTCCGCTGGAGAGAATCCTCAGACTTTGGCAAAGCTCCTAGATGACGGTGAGGCACAGCCATCCGTCCTCTCAGCCTGGCGGTGTGAGCAGGAGTGTCTGTAGTGCGCTCAGGGGTGAAGCGGAAGAAACGCTTTTGTGTGACTGTTAGAGCCCAGGGCACCTCAGACTACAAAAACATTTACAATTTCTTCTCGTTATATTTCTAATAAGCAATAAATGGAGAAAGTATGACGGCCATTAACACTGTAGCAACATACATTGCATTTAACCTCATACTTGGTGACTCGTGTCCTAACTTGACTTCACCACTTAAAATGAACTACTCAACACCTATTATGGGGGGGCTCCCCCAAAATGGAATTTATTTATTTCAAAGTTGGATGTTTATTCTCATATGTTTAAATGGCAGTCCCCTTCAAAGTAGTCTCTGTTTGATGCAGCACCCCTAGTGAGATGCGTTTTCCACTACTCGAAATACTTTTCGAACTTGTCAGTTTTGATGTTATTTTTTGTTTGTTTCACCTGTTGCACGTTGGCAAAATGTTTCCCTTTGAGGACATTTTTCAACCTGGGAAACAAAATAAAAGATCGTTTGGGGCAAGGCTGGGTGAATACGGAGAGTGGGGCATGGGGGTCATGTCACTTTTGGGTCAAAAACTGCTGAACACTCATGGCAGGGTGGGCAGGAATCATGGGAGGGGTAAACACGTGGAAGAGCCTCCAGAAAGCCAAAAATTAACTGCAACTGATCACAGCCTCTCACAATAAGCTGGTGAGAGCCGATGGCTTCCCGAAACACTTACCTAGTGAGGGAAGCCCGGACGACAAGGGGCCCGCCCTCCAAAAGAAAATTCCAGACTTTTCTGGATCCCCCTTCGTATCTGCCCGGCACCATGCATGGCCTTTGCTGTAGCAAGTTAGAAAAATGAGGTTTTCGTCCTTGAAGTCATGCCATTGTTTCATCAAAATGTTTTGTGTGCTTTCCTTTTACTTTTGGCTCTGGAAAGATGGAACAAAGGACAGAAAGAAGGGAGGGTGAAAAGAAGGAGCATGGCATCAATAACCTTTTATCTCGTTTCCACATTTCTTCTCTTGCTACCCTTCTAATCCATCTTCCACAGAGAAGGGTCTTTGTAAACTCTAGATGTTACTCACAAATGACTTCCTACATGGCTTAAAGCATAAAAGCTTCCCTCATTTCTTTGGGGACTTTGTCTCCTACACTTGACTTTCCAAGCTTCAAACACATTGTTGTCTTTCTCCTTCTTTCTCTTTCTGCTCACCTGGTCCCTGTGCATCGTCCATTTCTTTCACTTCGGAAATGCCTTGTCTGATTGTCTAAAGTTCTGGCATCTGACAGAGGATGTTGCCATGATCTCCAGTTGTGAAGCAGAACCTCAGCCGCTTTCCAGAGCTTTGCCATGCATGCTTTTTTATTCATAAGACTTTCAGAAATGTATTGCTCTACTTATTTATTATTGGTTTGACTCTCCCCTTAGAATGTTTCATATAGGTCCATTTTATTTACGAATAAATTGCCGGATTCTAGAAATAAGTGGTTCTATAAAATTTTCTCAGAAAATCTCCAAATAAAGATAATAATCTTAGAAATAAATGTCAAATTAAAAACAAATACCATATAGTAGAATTCCTGAGAAAGTTATCCAACTGCACAGACCAAATCTCTAAAAACTAAAAAAAGAATAATTAAAAAATGAGTATAATGTGACCAAAAAGAACCAGCATTAAATATTATAGCACCTCTCTTCAGGGAACACTGTGCTTAATTTACATATTCAAACTTTATTTCCTCTTGGAATAATAGACCAAAAGTTCACATTTGCATAGAACGCAATTTAAATGAATTGTTTTTTGTTTGTGTGTATGTTTTTTGGTCAGTCGCTGAAATTTACAATGTTTACTGTAAAATAATATAAAACAAAACAGAGCTCCTAATTTTTTAGTTTGAGCTTATTTGATAGTTACTGATTTGTAATTACAGACTAAGAGTGTGATCTTATCTATAACAGTTAACTGGAGTTCTACAAAGGAAGAACTAACATTTGAATACCAATGAGTGTTTTCTTTATATATATGGTTTTTTTTTATTGTAAGAAGGTAAACTTTTCCTAAATAAAAAAGAACTGTTTTTTTCTGAAACACTGTATGACAATTTTTGTGATGTCCTTGATTACAAAAGAATGAGGTCCAGGTTTAACGAGGGAATGCTAGTTTGTATAAATAGAAAGGTCTCTGCATTCTGTTACTTTGTATTTTTATCTTACTTTGTTTTTGTTGCATTCTTTTTCTAAAAATGAATAATTTTCACCTTTGAATTCCCATGATATCATCATTTCATTAAACAATTTGCTAGACCAAATTAATTTTTA
This sequence comes from Carlito syrichta, assembly GCF_000164805.1. Classification (NCBI taxonomy): domain Eukaryota; kingdom Metazoa; phylum Chordata; class Mammalia; order Primates; family Tarsiidae; genus Carlito; species Carlito syrichta. The sequence goes on from NW_007247465.1 coordinate 245,296, forward strand.
TGTAATTTATTAAATCAGGAAATCAATCAACCTAAAAAACTGTCAGTATATATGCTGCTTCTTATGTTACGGGAAAATAAAATCAAACATCTTTTATATTTGGGAATTCTGAAAGAGGCAGAAAGCCATATTTATTTTACTTTTATCAGTTTATGAACTTGAAAATAGACAGGAAACAGCATAATTATTGGAAAAAGTTCTTAACCTTGCCATACACATGATGAAAAATCAGGGTAAATCATGTAACACATATCAACCGACTTTTTAGAATTATCTGTTCATGAGGTTTGGTTAAGGAGTCTTCTTTTTAAAGATGTTTACCTTCGTTAGTCATTATTTTTAAATTTAAACTAAATAAGGGGCATTTGTGTCTCGTGTGTGATGAAAAGTCCTTTTCTTTCACTTCAGCCATTGTAGTGCTAATACTAACTGAAAAAAAAAGTGTACAATATCTTTCCCTACTTCCAAAAAATTACTAATTAAATAATGTGGAAACTTACTGAGGAGCTCCAGGCTGGCTTCCATGCAAGTTTCTGGATATTCCATTATCTCTAACCAGTTCACTAGAAATGTAACTTACAGTTAGGTTTATTTAGAAAAAAAAATTTTCTTTTCTTTTCTTTTCTTTTGGAGTCATACTCTCTGTTGCTCAGACTGGATTGCAGTGGCACACTGATGACCACCGCAGTCTTGACCATCTGGGCTCAGGCGGTCCTTCTGCCTCAGTCTTCCAAGTAGCTGGAACCACAGGTGTGCACCACCATGCCCAACTAATTTTTTTTTTTTAATTGTAGAGACTAAGTCTTGCCATTGTTGCTGGTCTCGAACCCCTGGGCTCAGGCAATCCTCTCACCTCAACCTCCCAAAGTGCTGGGATTACAGGTGTGAGCCACTGCGCCCAGTTTATTCAGAAACAAAATTTTTCTAGAGTAGAAAATCAAATGCAGAAAAATCGATAGCTTGTAAATAAAAACAGATAAGTTTTAGTGAATAAGGCAAAGCCGAGATGGGATACTGCTGAATAAGCTGAAATCTCAAATCGTCTCTGTCTTCAGAGACTCCGCCTTTCTTATTCTGGTTTGAATTCCATCTCAGGGACATAAAACATCAGGAGTAGTTCAAAGAGGAACATTTAGTCATTGGAAAATGTACATTCTACCAAGAGTGGTGTTGGTTTTTTCCTCCTCAATTCATCAGTTTTTGCTGACTGGAGTATTAGGTGATATTTGACAATGTTTATAAGTAGTTCTTTTCAATATGCTTTTTCAGGAAGGAGTTGTTTCCATGTTTTGGTGTTATTTTTATTAACTTAGTTCTTCTGGAGGAATTGTAGTATAACATGGTTTTTGAATAATCTGCATTCTTTATTTTTTCTCAACAGAATTAGGAGCTACAAATGACTTCTTCCGCGTATTTAATTTTTCCCATTTTCTATCATTATTAAAAAATAATATCAACATATAAAAAATATTTTGGGGGTTTATTTTATAGGGTTTACACAAGTCAGCTATTGAATTCTAGATTTTTAGATTCCTTGTTTATTAAATATTTATTTGGCCAAAAACATAAAATCAGACAAAATTGAACTTGAGCATTTCTGCTGCTATACAGTCAGATATTTTGAAGAATACTTGATCTTGTCGTAATGAAGTCTGCGTACATCGTGGAGTAAAGTTCAAAGCAGAAGTTGTAAAGTTAGGCCGCCTGGGTTCCAGTCCAGACACTAAAAGTGAAAAGCTTTCTAAACCTGGATAAAGTATCCAATCTTTCTAACCCTTAGTATTCTAATGCAGAATATGGAAAAAATAATAATGCCAAACTCATAGTTCCTTTTGAGGAGAGGTTGTGATTTGTGTATAATACCTGAAAAATTGTGAGGTCTCCATACGTTTTGGTTATTTTATTTTATTTTATTTTTTTTTTTGAGTTGGAGTCTCACTCGGTCGCCCAGACTGGAGTGCAGTGGCTGCTCCCGGCCACCGCAGCCTCGACCTGCTGGGCTCCGGCGATCCTTCCGCCTCAGCCTTCCAGGTAGCTGGAATTACAGGCATGCGCGACCACGCCCAGCTGATTTTTTGATTTATTATGGAGATGAGGTCTCGCTGCCCAGGCGGGTCTCGAACCCGCGGGCTCAGGCAATCCACTCACCTCAGCCTCCCAAAGGCGCGGGATTACAGGCTGAGCCACCGAGCCCGGCTCGTTTTGGTTATTTTAAATTTAAAGTGTCTTCAGGTCAGATGCAGTGGCTGAACCTGTAATCCCAGCACTCTGGGAGGCTGAAGTGAGAGAACTGCCTGAGTCCAGGGGTTCAAGACCAGCCTGGGCAACTTGGTGAGAACTCGTCTCTACAATAAATCCCAAAAATTAGCCTGATATGGTGGCATGTGTCTATAGTTCCAGCACTTGGAAGGCTGAGGCAGAAGGATCGCCTAAGCTCAGCAAGTTGAGGTTGTGGTAGCCGTGAGCATGCCACTGCACTCCAGTCTGGGTGACAAAAGTGAGATTCCGATACTAAATAAATAAGCAAACAAACAAGTAAATTAAAAAATTAATAAATGTGTCTTCAGTGTTTCAGTTCAATTATTATTCTATTCATACTATCTTTATAGACTGAGTTAAAAGCATTGTTTATTGAGTTTTATTCACTCAGTGGTAGTGAGCATGCAATATTTTACCTAACAGAAGCAAAACATAGAGATGCCCTTCCATTCAGAGCTCAGAGTTCAGACATCATTGCTATTTTATAACTTTAAGGTAACCTAGGAGACTTTTTGGCACAAGAAACAGCAAGAAAAATTTTAGCAATATTTGATCTGGTTTGCTCAAACCCAGGCTAACTTATACCAGAATGGTGAATTGTTGTCTTTGCTCAGTTCATAGCATTTTCTCAACCACGAAGAAAAAAGTATAGCAGGCAAGAATATACAACCACATTACTACTTGTAAGGATTTGACAAAGTTACAGGGACTTGTGTGTGTATAAGCGCACACACACACACGTAAATTTATTTATACCCACATGCTTATATGTCTAGATATCGCTATATATTACAATTCTATACATATATAAAACATTTTGACTTGTACCATCCTATAACTGTATCTCATTTTGTAAGAGAAGGACAGAAAAGAGTAATTCTGCAACCCAACAATGTATTGCAATCCAAACACCTACGTCCTGCTTAAAGGCAAAACACTAGAAGGACTTTCTTGAGGTGAGAGACTTGCCTGCTGTACCTATTCCAATGCTCCTGTGAGTTGCAGGTGACAGAACACGCCGTTATGTCTTTTATTCTCCAGCATATCAAATAACCTGTTCTGACATAAGTCGAAAAGTGCTATTAATTTTAAAATAATCTTTTAATTAGGGCAAAGCATAAGTACAGAAAATAAATACATTGTCGTGTCCAAATGCCACATGTTCCTCGAGTACGTTTGTGATGTCAGGACTCTGCTCAACAAAGAGAGTATTGCCAGCTACTCAGACGTCTCTCTGGTGCTTTCTCCTTGTCCCTACTCACCAGAATTTATACATTATTCAGATTTCTAACAATATAGATTCGTTTTGCCAAAGGTAGCTCGTGATTTAACAGTATTTATTTAGGTGAGGAGGGTTGTGCTATAGGAACAAAGCAAACTCTTCATTGATTAAAGCCAGCTTCAAGCTGTAAGTAGCTACTACCAAGTACCAAGTACCAGTACCAAGGAAATGCTTGTCACGTCACCGAAAGGTCAGATGCTACTCATCTTTGGCCTCCTTTTGGATAATTGAACCTCAGAGCTGGGAACCTGGCCCCTCTGCCCTGTTTGGAGCTTTGTCCTTGACCTGCTTTGACCTTGATCACTGGGAGTTTGAAATAAGGAACCCAAATGCTTAGCTCCAGATAGAGAAGATAGTCTTAAGGAAAGCTGTGGAATCTGAATTGTAGCTGTGATTGTTGGAATCCTTTTTGTCTGGGTTTAGCCTTTGTAAATGCAATGTGCACCTTCACTTTCTCCCAAGGACCATGAATAGCCTTGCATAGAGGTTGGTAAATGACCATGGAGAATGGGGATGGGAACAAATTGAGTGAAATAATTTCAGCTGCTGGGAACCCTTAATAGCATGGGAACAAGAGGGGGCTTGTTGTGAGTGCACGCTCTCACAGAGGGGCACAGACTCTTATCTCTCCATGCTGGCTGCCTTGGAAGAGGTTCTTGTTTAATTTGAAACTGTCTCCGGACGGTTCACTTCAATGCGAAACTGTGGTCAGTCCATTATCGTGTTATTTTTAGCTTAGAACAAAAGAACACATTTTGAAACAACAGCTCCTTTCAGTTGGAAGTCTTCATAGAATGCTTCGTATCATTCTTCAAAGTACCTCTACAATATTTAGATGTGTAGCTGATGAGACAGAGACACTGCATGTGATGTATTATATTTGTGTCAGAGGCAGAGAGAGAGAGAGAGAGAGAGAAAGAGAGAGAAGGAAAATCATGCCTAAACATTTCTGTGATACACGTCGTTTGTTTGTAACTGGACTAGGCCTGTCCTTTGTCTGCTGGATTCCTTACAGTGCCATTGTAACTGTATCCTTGTTTTGTGTTTGTTAGAAAAATACATGGAAACAGATCTTTGATCTTTGCCTTCCAGGGTTCTCTTCCCAGGGTTATTTTTTCCATTCTCCACTGTTACTTCTTTCTAAGAGTGCTCAGACCACAGGACTGTTTCCCTCCTTTTGAGACCTCTGACGCTTTCTGCATTTATACATGGCTTAAATGTTTTATACATGGTGAACAGAGAAGCATTTAATTATACAAACAGTGGTAAGAATGACAGTTTTAGAATAAATAAAGGACATAAAGAAAATCTGCTATGTTTGTGATTAAAATGCTTCCAAACAGATTTTAGCAATTTATGCATCAATCTAAATATGAATTTTTTTAAAAAACACAATTTCTGAAAAGAAGTTCCTTTTCTCCACATTTCCCTGCATGCATCACAAATCCTAAGACAGAATACTTATTTTTCGGTCCTGTCAATCATCATGTATTCCTTCAGAACAAACCAATATACTGCTTTTAGTCATTTTAAGCATGATTGAATTTGGCCCCAATTTTCCTGTGCTCTAAACACAAGATAAGTATTACAAACATCTGACAAAATTAAGTTCATGTTCACTTCATTTGTTGTTATTCCCACCCTACCTTTGACTTGACTAGTTGCTAAGAAAGAAGGGGAAAAAAAGCAAATTAAATACTTTCAATCAATCAGATCTTGTGAAAAATAAATGTCATAGATCAAATCATAAAATGAAGCAATATTCTTTCCGAACTGTTAATTTTGATTTTGAAATAAGGATCTACATTTAAATATAGTTAAATTTAATCAGAGTCACATCCAATCAGAGTTCATAACCAACAGGAGCGTTTACGTCAAGGAAAGTGGCTGGGACATTTAAGATGCTTTGGTAAACAGGACTCAAATTTGGGATGCGAGGCTGGTACTGGGTCAGCTTCCAGTAGGATTTGTGCTCTTCTTTAGAAGTTAAATGGTCCCAGTGAAGCATTGTCACAATGATGAATTTGCATACAAAAAAGACAACTTTTCATCTACAGTTAGGAAAAAAAATGTTGCCTCCGTGAAATTTAGTCATTTCTTTCTGGTCAGAAAAGAAGAAAACTGACATTTCTAAGCTTCCTTTTTCTATTTTTCTCATTAACAATGATCTTCCCCAAACTAATTATAATAGAAACATAAATTACAAAGCTTGCAATGCGGAAGATAATTGGTTATGTGGTGAAGGTGTATCAACAGTGGTTCCAAAAAAGATCAATGGATACAATTCAAATCAGACACTAGTGAAGACAGTTCCTTACTTTCTCTTCTTTTAGAACAGGGATAAGCAAACTACAGGGTGAGGGCCGAATCTGACCTGCTGCCTGTTTTCATAATAAAGTTTTGTTGGAACACAGTCATCCTTGTTCACTGATGTATTTTCTAAGACTACTTTTACGCCACAACTACAGCAGAGTCAAAGGCATTTTGATAAAAACCTTAAGACCTGCAAAGCCTAAAATATGTACCAAGTCATCAGACTCTTTAGAGAAAACATTTTCCAACCCATTTTAGAGAAGAAATTTCACATTTTATCTTTGACTATATAAATCATGCTAATGCTCTGACTGACTCACTATATTTTTGCTTCTTTGTTCAGTATCTCCACACATATAAACCTTTAATATTAATTGAAATAAAGACTATATTTATTTATCAGTTAGTATGTGTCAGGTAATGCACTCCAGTGGATTTTTTTTAAGCTGCTAAATTTGTGGTGATTTCTCAGTGCATAAACACAAAATGAACTAGTAGGTATTCATATTTTATTGATAAAAGACCTAAAGCACCAGGAGATGAAGCTGTTTCCCTAAGATGCTATAAGCTAGGAGTGGTAGACCCTATGCTGTGGATACCTCCTACTGGGGAGAGACAGAGAGAGAGAGAGAGAGAGCGTTTCCTTGGGAAATCTCTTTCTAGGTGGATTCCTGTCCCATAACGAGGATCTGAATTTTCAAGAAGCTATTTTTATGTCTACTCACTAGACAGGACCATTGAGACAAGTTCAAGCATAAATTGCATCAAGGAGAAGGAAATGTTGGGATGTATTTTGACTTCCTTTCATCTTAAAGATGGATAAACTGTCATCATATTTGATGTTAGAAGAAACAAGCATGATTGAAAATGATTGTGTGTGGTGCACGGTACTGGAAGACCACATCCTTGGAGCCAGTGCTTGCTTGTTCTGCCATTTCAAAGCGAGACGTGCTGTGGACAAAGCGAGCCACTATGCTTACCGTTTAGGGCAACGGAAAGCAGAGCTGTGCCAACCCGCATGATCGGAAATGTCTAAATAAAACAGCAAGACAGACGAACGAGAAATTTAGAATGATATTAAGGAATGGTTTCCAAGGCTGAGATATAGTTTTTTTTGTTCTTTGCGGAACTCATTAATATTAACAAAAAAGGCCAAGGTAAGTTATGTTCTGAAGTTGGAATCCATTATTGGGGCGGCAGGATTTTCATTGCATTAAAAACTATGTAACTGTTATAATTAGTCTAGAAGTAATGGAGTTATCCAAGAGCTAATAGAGCTATAAAAAAATTAGATATCTCAGATGTATTTCACCATATGGCTGTCTAGCTAAATCCTCTTTGTTCTTAACCAGAGATTCTGTCCTGGCAACATCTGGTTACTTGCAGGATAATCAGAAGTTGGACAGAACTTTCTGGGGAGTTCTTTTCCTTGATGTCCTATATCCACCTGTGTTTACAGAGTCCAAGGCTACTTTCCTTTGGTATATCTCAAGAATCACTTGAATGCTGCTCATGTATTTTTGTGAAGGAGGTTTTATTCCAAATCTCCCAAGTCTGGGAAATGGTAAACCAACTAATCATAGCGTGTGTTCAATATTTAAATGTTAATTCAAAATCTAAAGTAAATTGCAAGAGTTTGTAATTAGAGCCAAATGTTGACAATACATCAAAAACTTAAAATAAAACTTTCTTCCAACAGCTAGTTCTTTAAAGAAGTATTATGCTTCCTGTTTATATTTTGGGGGGAGAAGTCACAGTGTGACTGACTTTAGAGTTTTTATTCAACAGCATTTTCCTGAAATAGACATAAGCACAAATTAAAAATAAAAACTCAGATCAGATGACTTGGTTTGCTCTCCTGGTGTAATTAATAAGTTCTATTTTATTGCAATAAACTTAGTCCAAGATTATGGGGAATTATAAGATACTAAGAACTTAGTGGATTTTGAAAGAATAGCACAATGAGATATTTTTAAAATTTTAACTTTGCTTTTTGGGATAGAGGTATCACCTTTATTTTGCCAGCTTTTAAAAACTAGCATTCAATGTTTAGAAAGATTAATCCATGAATGGCATGAAATATTATCTTTATCTTGAAGAGGTTTCTTATAAAATAAGCGAAATAATATAGAGATATTTTAAAGATAACTTGATCACCTATTAATTGCAAATATTGATCAGTAATTGCATGAACTGTTATGCAGTCAAGATGAAAAGCTTGGGAAGAAACTTTAAGAGTTTAGACAAAGACTTGTATTTTATAGTTCTGTGCATTTAATGACTGAAAGCAAATAACAAATATGTAAATGAGATGGAATTGATTAATCATTGCTTCTCAAGTCAGAATCATAAATCAAACTATATGTGATTTTTCTATAAGACACCAAATTCCAGTTGATTGCCCCAAAGTGCTACTGAACACTATTCTGGACTGAATCAAACTTAGGCAGTGGAATTTAATCCCTTACTTAATGTTTAGATATTATTTTTGTCATAGATTTTGCAAAAACTTGAAAGTACCACTACTGATTGTCTAGCTCTATTAATGCCATTAGAGGGGTAAAGAGACAGAGTAAAACAATGTGGGCTTTGGAATAAAAAACATTCACATTTTATTCCTGTCTCCACTTCATATTTGAATGAGTTGCATAATGTTTACTTGGGAGATCCCTATCCAAAATGAGATAATTGCATCCAATCTGGATCAACTCTTGGGAGAATTAAGAATGATATAACTTCTATTTGTTTATTTTTCTGAGTCAGAGTCTTACTCTGTTGACCAGGCTATAGTGCTGTGGCACAATCACAGCTCACTGTAGCCTCGACCACCTGGGCTCAGGTGATCCTCTCATCTCAGCCTCCCAAGAAGCTGGGCCTACAGGCATTTGCCACCACGCCTGACTAAGTTTTTCTTTCTTAATTTTTTTTTTTGAGATGAAGTCTTGCTATGTTGCCCAAACTGGTCAGGTACAACTTCTGAACTGTGTGCCCAGAACATAAGAACTCCTCTACGTGGAAATTTTAATTAGAATGCCTGTTGGCATCATCACTTTTGATAATGAAATCTGTCATTTTCTCAAAGACCAAGAGATGTCAGTTTTTAGGCTGCAGACTTTTTGTTCTCTGAGATACTGCAAGACTCCACCCTAGCTTTATTCATCAAAAAATATTAATAGAAATAGTTTGGAACATTATCAGTAGTCATGTGCTAAGCCTGCCCAAAATGCTGCTATTCAGTGTTTTGATCACTGCAATATTTTGAAACCTGCAGACATTATTGGCATTATTAAAACTTGTATTAAAATATTAAATGGTCTTATAATTATACATGTTTAGGATATTTCAAAAAGAATATTAAAACAATGAAATTGAAATTACTTGTTTTATATTAGACCTCCTTCATAATGAGGACTTTAAAGAAATATTAAGTTAAAGGATAAGGAGACCAGATAGTAAGGAAACACTCTGAGAAAAAAATAATGTCATAAAATAATGTATAGAACAGAGTGTTAAAGACTATTACGCATACAGCAGCAAACATAAGTAAAAAACCTGCCCCGATGAACCAAACTGGAACAGAATTCTTAGAAAAAAAATTCTGGAACAGACTTGCTTAGAAGTCTCAAATCTTTTCCCCCCAATGGTTAAATCATATGAGGCACTTAAAATTATTTACCATGAACTTTGTCATTTTCTCAGTTGGAGAATCTCATTACCCAAGGCACTTGCCTTATATGATGCTTTATGAAAATATGAGCAAGTTTCTCAAACAGCCCCTTCTTCAAGCAGAAAAGAAAAACTTGACGCAAGATGATTATAACCCAACAACAGCTTACGAGATTATGTGTTAGAAAAATTGAATTAGCTTCTAGCTTCTCTATTTGCTAAGTAGCATTTTTATTAAGTGTCTGGTTTTCTACTTTAAAGCCATAGTGTTGATTTCAAACTTCTAAGTCTCTCCTTTAAATATCTCTTAGTGAAAACACCTTTTCACATAGATGGATGTGAAAACAGGCACACCGCAGAGACATGGCATGTTCTGCCCAGACAACTGCCAAAAAAGTGAATATCATAATACAGTGAGTCAAACATTTATTTTTTTTTTGGTTCCCAGTGCATACAAAAGTTATTTTAACACTATATTGTGGCCTGTTAAGTACTGTCTAAAACTCAATGTACATACCCTAATTAAAAAATACTTTGGGCCAGGCATGGTGGCTCATGCCTATAATCCCAGCACTTTGGGAGGCTAAAGTGAGAGGATTGCCTGACTCCAGGGGTTCAAAACAGCTTGGGCAACTTGGCTAGACCTCATCTCTAAAATAAATTGAAAAATTAGTCAAGCGTTGTGGTGTGTGCCTGTAGTTCCAGCTTCTTGGAAGGCTGAGGCAGAAGGATCACCTGTGCCCAGGTGGTCGTGGCCGTGGTGGCCGTGAGTGTGCCACTGCACTCCAGTCTGGGCAACAGAGTGAGATTCCAACTAAAAACAACAACAACAACAACAAAAAACACTTTAATGCTAAAAAATATTAATGATCACCTGAGCCTTAAGCAAGACATAATCTTTTTGCTGAGAGGGACTTGCTTTGATGTTGATGGCTGCTGACTGATCAGAGCAGTAGTTGCTAAAGGTTGGGGTGGCTGTTTCAATTTCTTAAAAATAAGGCAACTATGAAGTTTGCCATATCAATTTCACAAAAGATTTTCTCTGTAGCATTCAATGCTGTTTGATAGCATTGTATCCATGGCAGAACTTTTCAAAATTGGAGTCAATCCTCTCAAACCCTGTTTCTGTTTTAGCAGTTAAGTGTATGTAGTACTCTAAACCCTTTGTGGTCATTTCGACAGTGTTCACAGTGTCTTTGACAGAAGTAGATTCCACTTCAAGAAACCACTTTCTTTGCCCATTCACAGATAAAACGTCTTTGCAACTGGGCATCCCTTAATGTTTCATCTTAAGATTGCAGCAACTCTGTCCCGTCTTCAGGCTCCACTTCTGATTCTAGCTCTCCTGCTATATTCCGTTCCTTCTGTAGTTACTTCTCTACTAAAGTCTCGAACCCCTCAAAGTCATTTGCGAGGGTTGAAATCAACGTTTTCCAAACTCCTGTGAAAGTTGATACTTTGATCTTCTCTCATGAATCACACGTTAACTATTGGTCTGATCATGAATGTTCTTAATGGTCCCCAGAATAATAAATTATTTTCAGAAGGTTTTCAATTTACACTGGCCAGATTCATCAGAAGCATCACCATTGGTGGATGTTATAGCTTTACAAAATGTATTTCTTAAATAATAAGACTTGAAAGCAAAAATCACATCCATGGGCTGCAGAATGAAGGTTGTATTCGCAGGCATTAAAACATTAAGCTTCTTGTACACCTCCACCAGAGCTCTTGAATGAACAGGTGATTGTCAACAGGTAGTGATATTTGGAAAGATTTTCTTTTTCCTGAGCAGTATGTCTCATTGGTGGGCTTAAAATTCTTAGGTAACTACACTGTAAACAGATGTGCTATCATTCAGGTTGCGCTGTTTGATGTATAGAGCACAAACAGAGTAGATGTAGCACAATTCTTAAGGGTCCTAGGATTTCCAGAATGGTCCACACACATTGGCTTCAACTTAAAGTCACCAGCTCCACTGGCCCCTAACAAGACAGTCAGTCCTTTGAAGCTTTGAGGCCAGGTATTGATTTCTCGTCTTTCACTGTAAAAGTCTTAGATGGCATATTGAAAAAAAACTAGAAGGCTGTTTAGTTTACACTGGAAATTTGTTGCTAGGGCAGCCACCATTATCAATGATCTCAGCTGGATCTTCTGGAGAACTTCCTGCACCTTCTCCCTCAGTCCTTGCTGTCTCATCTTGCACTTTATGTGATGAACACAGCTTCTGTCCTTAAGCCTCACGATCCAACCTCTGCAGGCCTTCCGTTTCTCTTCTGCGGCTTCCTCCCCGCTCTCAGCTCACCAACCTTCACAGAACCGAAGGGAGTCAGGGCCTCTGGCTTAGGATCTGGCTTAAGGGACTGTCGTGGCTGGTGCCCTCTTGTACCCAGACCACTCTGACTTTCTCCACGTCAGCGGCGAGGCTGCTTTGTTTTCTTATCACTCATTTGCTCCCAAAAGCAGCAGTTTTAAATTTTCTTCAAGGACACTTCCTTTGTGTTCACAGCTTGGCTAACTGTTGGGTGCAAGAGGCCCAGTTTACGGCTTGTCTTGGCTTCCAGCATGCCTTTCGCATTAAATGTAATCACTTAGAGCTTGTGATGATAAGGAAGAGATGTGCCACATTTTCTTTCTTAGAGGCCGTCGTGGGGCTGTTAGTTGGCTTAACTTCAATATTGCTGTGTCTTGGAGAACTGGAAGGCCGGAAGGTAGGGACCTGGGGGACAACACATAAAACGCTTCTTGTTTCGGAAAGCAAGATTTATTGAGAGGACGGAAAAGCTCCTACAGCGGGAGGGGGTCCGAAGGGGTTGCCCCACACGCAACCATTCTTGATTGAGCTTGCCATCTTTTATGGGCATGGTTTACGCCACACCCAAATAACTACAGTAATAACATCAAAGAGCACTCATCACAGATCACTGTAGTTGACATAATCATAAAGAAGTTTGAAATATTATTAGAATTATGGAAGTGTTATAAGTGGAAATTAAACACCGGGTACCCACGGGCATAAGGATGGGAACAACAGACACGGAGGATTCCAAAAGCAGGAAGATGGGAAGGAGGGAAGCGGTGAAGACTTAGCTTTTGCGTCCCAGACTCATCACTTGGGTGACACAGCCAGCACAAGCCCAGGTTCACCATCACGCGATACAACCCACGTAACTAACCTGAACAAGTACCCCTTGTATTTCAAATTTAAAAGAAAATCACAGATGGAAGACATAGAAACACAAAGGGAGCACACTCTGTTGGAAAAATGATATCAAAAGATTTTCTTGCTGCAGATTTGCCACAAAATTTTAATTTGTAAAAAGCGAGAAAGCTGCAGAGAGCAATAAAACAAAGTGCAACAAAGCAAGGTATGACTGTATATGCAAACATACATATAATCACATGACATAAATAGAATTTATTTTTATTTCTTTGAGTGTGGGGTCTCACTCTGTTGCCCAGGCTGGAGAGCAGTGGCACATTCGTGGCTCACCTCAGCCTCAACCTCCTGGGCTCAGGCGATCCTCCTGCCTCAGTCTCCTGAGTGGCTGGGACTACAGGCATGTGCCACACTGCTTATAAATGTATTTTAAATTCTTTTTTTGGGGACACTTTCATTCATGTTGTTGGCTACACATAATTACTGAAGATGCTAAGAAAGATCAAATTCACCCCCAATCTCTTTTGGCGCTTTTGTTTATATTCATTTTTCCAATTCTTCAGTTCTTTTGAGAATATCCATAGCCAGGTAATACAAATTTATTTAGAAACAAACAAACAAACAAACAATAAATTCTTATTCTGTTTTATAAACTTTCATTCTATTGAGCAAATCCGTTCAATCACCAGAGTGCTTTCTTAAAACACTAGTAATAGCCAGGTTTGGTGGCTCAGCCTGCAATCCCGCGCCTTTGGGTGGCTGAGGTGAGTGGATTGCCTGAGCCCGCAGGTTCCAGACCCGCCTGGGCAACTTGGCGAGATCTCGTCTCTACAATAAATCAAAAAATCAGCCGGGCGTGGTGGCGCAGGCCTGTAATTCCGGCTACACGGAAGGCGGAGGCGGAAGGATCGCCGGAGCCCAGCGGGTCGAGGCTGCGGTGGCCGGGAGCGGCCACTGCACTCCAGTCTGGGCAACAGAGTGAGACTCCAACTCAAAAACAAAACAAAGCAAACAAACAAACAAACAAACAAAAAACCACTAGTAATTTGCTTCAAATTTCTATGCTCATTTGCTTCTTATTGTAAAGTTCAATTGTTTATTCACATTATTTTCATCTTAGATGAAGGCAAATTATAATGATGCAAGCCCAGTGACATGCTGAGTTTCCAGAATTTAGAAAGTCATGACTCCAAAATTGTTTCTCGAATATTTAGGAAAAATTTTGTTTGTTCAAAACACTCAATACACAGTGAATTCTCCATAGAGATATTTGATATTCTCATTGGAATATCTGAAAATTGGTTTCAAGTTACTAAGTTACTTTTCCTGAACTGAGCCAGTTTTCTGGAAGGAGGCACTTGTGAAATTCAAAGCTAACTGAACAAGTTCATTGTATTATGATTAATAAGAGGAAATGTAGACTCAAGTGTGTTTTCCTGAAGACTTGATCTTGAGTCCAAAATTGTATGTAATCATTTGAATCTATTTTTGCACTTTCTTTTCTTCCTCATGTCACAAGTTATACATACATTAACACAAAAAGGATACCACAAACATTTAAACACTGCATATACTCAAAAAGAAAATCAACGTCATCCCAAAACAATCTTCTGGTGACAAGTACTTCTAATCTTATGATACATAGATTTCTAATGTTTTTCTATTATTATAAAACACACACATAAAACTAGAATTACCTTTTTAATAATTTAAGATGTTCTAAAATTTAAAAAATGTGCAATAAAGTTAATTTTACTTAACATAACTGATAATAGCTGCATGGTATTCTAGTGTATTGGTGTTTAAATATGAATTAACTTTTGGAACACAAGTTGTTCACGATTTTAAAATAATATACAAAACACTGAAAAAATAACATTTTAACTATGTCTGTGCACAAGCCATGACTATTTGGGATAAATTCTAAGAATTGGAATTAGTCAAAATTGTATATACTTTTTAAATTTCCCATGTGAATTGCTTAGAAATTTGTACCATCTTAAGAGTTCTGTGTAAATCACCAGTATGCCATTAGCATGAACCTTGACTAATACTGTCTAGTTTTTATTTATATTGTTTGTTTTAATATTTATTAAATGAAAATGACAAGTTATAACTCAGTTTAAACTGCATTCATTTGATTTTTAGCCAGTTTAAGTTTTCTTCCCTCTTATTTTAGCCAATTTACTTTATGTAGTTTCATGTTCTTTGCTATATTCCTTTTGGGCATTCATATAGTTTTTTGGTTTGCAAAATCTCTTTAAAATATACTTAAAATAACAAATATATATTTTTAGAGATTATATTTATAACATGCTTAAACATATACATAAAATGTGTCATTTTAAAATTTATAATTTCTGCATTTTGTACCGTCTTTCTTATAAGAAGCCAAAACAAAACAGAAATTATCTTAGAAAAGTGTCTGCTGAATATTTTCAACAGGTGATTGGTTGAATTCACAGATGGGGACCCACGGATAAGGAGGGTCGACTGTGATTACCTGTACTCTATCGTACATTTACATAAAGGAATTTAGACATTTACACCACAATTACAAACTAACCCACTAAGAAATTCTTTGGCTGTTATTTTCATCCTTAGAACACCTGCCCATTAAGTGTATATGTTGGAGTGCTGTGTCCAAAAGGTACTTGATTCATCCTTTATTGTGTGTATGCTGCAATGGGAAATAAAGCTAGGTTTGTTTTTGTTTAGATGAAATGTGGGATTGACTATTTTATCTTTTATGGTTTTGCTTTATTTTTGAATATGTGAAATCTCAGCATGGTTCAAAAATCAGTACCATATAAAAATTATACAGCGGTCTGTCTATTCTTAAAGGATGCGGGGCAAGAATACCTCTCCGTCTCAAGTAAGCTCTCATCATGCCCTGTGGCTGTTACTTTGGGAGTGGAAAGTGTGACTGGAAAACTGGCAAGGATTCTTTTTTCTTCACAGTTTCACAGATAGAAGCTTTATTCTTACTGTAGATCTTAGCAACCCAGAATGCAACTTTTTTCTTTTTTAAAAAATTGTTAAAGTCTTTCACCTTTTCACTTAAAAGAAGCATTTTTGCAGCTTCTCTTTGGCATATCCAAGTAGCCTGCAGTCTCCTCTGCTACTTTGGGGCCATTATTAGGTAAAATAAGGGTCACTGGGATACAAGCACTGCTATTGCCAGGGGATCTGATAACTAAGGTGGTCACCAAGTGGCAAACGGTGGGCAGTGTCAGAAATGTGGATCTGCTGGACAAAGAGTTACATGTCCTGGGTGGGCAGTGCCAGACCAGGTGAAATATCATCATGTTTCTCAGAATGACATGCAATTTTCAACTTCTGAATTGTCTGCTTCTGGGATTTTCCATTTAATGTTTTCAGGCTGTGGATGACAGTGGGTACCTAAAGCTAGGGAAACAGCACTATGGATGATGAAAAAGCAAGGACTGGCACGTTTCCACTCCTAACTCTTATCTCTTCTCTTCCTGGAGAATGATTTCTATTGTCTTGATTTATCTTTCCTAGTTTTATTATTTTTATTTTAAATATTTTATCTAAAAAGTAAATTAGAGGAGGAGAGGGTGAGAAAGAGGGAGAGAGGAAATTCACCTCTTTAAGGGAGGAGAGGGGGCCAGGGCTTACGATACATGATGGCCACGGCTTCAAGAGCATATGGCCACACCCGAGTCTAGTAAAGCAGTGGTGTTTTATTTATACAGAACAGCAAGTTCACTGATTGGGTTTCTTTTTTCTTTCTTATAAAATGGTGGACTATAAAGTATCCCTTGAAACTTGTTTTTGTGCACCAAGTGATATTTCTTGGAAACCAATCCACTGGTAGTTTATGGAGATTCCATAAGCTGTTTATTTGCTTATGAGCCACTAGAAATCCACAACATTAGATGACTTCCAATAATTCGTTATGGCAAATAGTACCTCAGTGAATACATTTGTGCCTGTAAGATTTTGCATTTGCGAAGCTGCATCTTCAGAACAAGTCACCAGTTGTACCTTCTGTTAAACCCTAGAGGTGGTATCGTACCATCTAGCACATTCAGCAACAGTGTATGAGAGTGTCTGTTTCCATATGGGGTGAAGCTTTTGAATGTTTACTAATTTCATAGGTGAAAAAAACCTGTATCTTGGGGTAGCTTTCATTTGCATTTCTCTTAAGAGTGAAATGGAACATCTTTTAATATATTCAAGGAAATTTTACGTAGCTGTTTTTTGGTAACCTGTTCTTTTGTTTGCATTTTTAATTAATTGGTGATTTGGTCTTTTTTCTTCAGTTTTTATGGGTCTTTTTTAATAGTGTCTCTTTATCTTTGATATATGTTGCAATTTTTTTTTCTCTAGTCTTTTTTTTTTAAGTTGGAGTCTCACTCTGTCGTCCAGACTGGAGTGCAGTGGCACGCTCCCGGCCACCGCAGCCTCGACCTGCTGGGCTCCAGCGATCCTTCCGCCTCAGCCTTCCAAGTAGCTGGAACTACAGGCACGTGCTACCACGCCCGGCTAATTTTCTGATTTATTGTAGAGATGAGGTCCCACCAGGGTTGCCTGGGCAGGTCTTGAACCCAAGGGCTCAGGCAATTCACTCACCTCAGCCTCCCAAACCGCTGGGATTACAAGCTGAGCCTCCGAGCCCAGCCTTCCTCTAGTTTTTTATTTATTTATTTTGACCGTGTTCGTGGTATTTTTCCATACAATTTTTAAAAGGATGCAGTTGACTTTAGCACTATTTTCTTTTATTTTCTTTTACTGGATTTTGAGCCATATTAAAAAAAATCTACCCAAATCAGCTAAAAATAAATGTTTTCTTATAAGAAGTGTAATAATAGCACTCTTTTGAAAGTGAATTAGGTCCAATTAATAAACTCTCTGGTATTTCAAATGTAACCCAGGACTGTTCCAGGAAAAGGGATACGCAGTTACAGGCAACATCTCATTTAACTGATTTAAAGGCAACGTCTCATTGAAGCTCTGAGCTACCTTGTACATCTTGTATTTCCTTTCTTAACTTTAGGTTAAAGTCATAGCCATTCTGTTTTTGGAGCTGAAAATATTTTATCATGTTACTACCAATGGAGCTGTTGCATTATTAGGCAGAATAATTCTGTATTTTCAGATACTGACATATCGCAGTGCAAATGTATATTAGTCTATTCTGCCCCTGAAAGCATCATTGATTTCAGAAATAATGAGGTGCAACGAGCATCTATTTATTCTGCTTAAGAATGGAGATCTGGATCTTTATTTTTGCATAGTCACTAATAACACTCTGTAAAATATTGATCGCTTTACTTATTCTAAATTGCAGATGGTCATCATTAGGAAAAAAAACTCAAATGCGGCAATCCATATTCAAGTCCAATTAATTCCAACGGCGAGGAAAAAATGAATTCCTACTGAGAACTGAGTATGTATTGATGCCTTACCTATGCTATTTCAATTAATCCTTGAGAGGGTTCGGAATAGTCCGTAGAACTATTCTCATTTAACAAGGCAGGGACAAAAGCTCAGAGCTCACTAACCTGTGTTCAAGGTGGAAAAGTCCAAAATGAAGTGAGCACAGATATAAACTCAAAACGGCCCGACTCCAAATAACTCACTTTTCGCCCATACTTTATGGCCTCAAATAAGAAACAAATTGCAATTTTTCTGGGAACTTCTTGAAAAGACATTGCAGCGTTGTCACCTCCGTGACTGTCGTAGGCTGGCTACGTAGTAGAAAGCTCCCACGATATCACATTATCACTCTGTTTCACACACAATTTAAAAACTGAATCCTATATTCCAGCAAAACTGATGCAGGGTGCAAAGCTTGTGGATTCTTTGACTCAACCCTAAAATGGATTTTAGAGTGGCCCGCAAAGTTTTAAAACAAAGCTTATTCGAGAAAGACTCGGGGAGATAGAGACATGCCAGAGCTGGCGTGGGTGAGAGAAAATTGGATTTCTGCTTTTGACAAAAGATCTGATATACCTTCACCATGACTGATGCGCTAAAGTCCAGGTAACCAACCCTCTGGAGAGACCTCTCTGCCGCTGATGGGAGGAATGGGCACTTTTTCCAGGGAACCACCTTGATGGAGTTTTCTTTTGGTGAGCTGAGGGGATAGGGCAGACAAGGAGTGCACTTGGAATTCACATTCCAGCTTGCAAGTCCAGTCAGCCTGTTGGCAGGATATCCGGACACCCTCCTAAAATCCACCTACAAGAAATGTATCTATCTATGTCTAAACTACACGATAGCCACTTTGCCTCAAAAATCAAGCACAGCCAACACCTAAGTGGCAACGAGTGACAACGCAGTCATGGTGATCATCCCAGACCAGCTCTCACGTGGGTGCTGGAGATTTCCGTGTGCAGAAATACATGCCCATTAAAGTATGTAGATTCTTCCCTGCATTTTTTGGTCATCCTTATAAGAGATCTGTATTCTCGCAACATGGAGTTTCTTTAAAGGCTCCTTTCAGCAGACCAGGGAGGGCTGGGCCCACTTCTCAGGCTCTGGAATTAGAGGGCATGCCGAGCCTCAGGCCCTCTTTTCGAAAGCACCATCCACCGCATATCAAAGAACAAAACAGGCAGCAAAGCCAGCCTTTTATTTTCCTACCTTGGACTTCCATCTGTTTAGAAATGCCATGACATTTCTCGCAGGTTTCCTCCACAGGGCCCTTTCAGAAGGCACATAAAAGAATGAATGCGGGAACGGGGCTTTCTCCCGTTCAACTTTCAGCTCTGTTGGCTTTCAATGCAGAAATGTATTTAAAACAGGATAAGGTTTGTTAACTCTTAGATGCCACTGCCACTCATCCAGGGAGAAAGAATAAAACTATACGTGTGATGAGATTTGCAATTCAAATCCAGCTGTCTCACTTTGAAAATATAGTGTGTTGTGTGTCAGATAAGACACAGGAAGGCAGAAAGAAAGTTTCGCATTCACCTTTAGGGATAATATTGTGGTTGGTCTTTAAGAAACTCTGAATTTGGTATATCCCTTAGAGTCTATTATCATAAAGATTTTCTTATGGGCTTATGCTTTAGATTTAATTCCAACTATACTAGAACACACCTGCTTTTAGGAAAATCAATGTTTTTGAATAACTTTTGATTTAAAAGAATGAAAGCGAAAGAAATAAAGCTACTTTAAAAATCTTCAAATATTTATGTATTTTAAATTTGAATTTTGTAGGCCTTATCTGCCATTTTTCACACAACTTGCGAGATTCCACCGAAGAGAAAAACAAAGAGAACTAGACAGATATAATCAGAATCTTTCAAAGCACAATACAGAACAAACAAGAACAAGCTCCTTTCATGACAGCGAAGCTCAATTGTATTGTCTGTCGCTCACAAAGTATTATTTTAATAATTTCAAGAAGTGCTTGCTCCAACAAATTCAACTCAACTTTAACTGGAAAAATAATATGCGTTTTGAATCACAGCAGTACCAAAATTCATTGGAATCATTTAACTTTAGTTTAAGAACTGTCATAATGGGGGAAAAAAAAACACAGCACAATAAACGTTTCTAAGTTCTGTGCTTGGGTAGTGACTTGGTGGCATACTATGAGTCTTTAGGAAAAAAATGGTAATAATATAAATTCAGCATCTATCAACCATGAATATGGATCTGGGCTGCCTCAGTAGAGAATTGTGTATTAATCAGATAAAATCATAGGAAGCAGTCATCGTTATTGTGGTAAATTTCCTCCTTCCTGACTCATATGGATAGTCCATAAGCCTTGTTTATACTGCATGATCCTGCCCAGTCTAAGTTGATTTGTCTAGTTGTGGGCTCATAAATCAAGAGAGCCAGTCAGATTCCTTCTCCCAGGAATCTGGAGTTTAGATCTACACACCGAAATAACAGGATGTGACTTATGGCTGAAGCTGGCATATATGACCCTTCCATCAAGAGAAAGTATAGACATTTCTATATCTACAATCTACAAAATGACTCCTTTTGTTTGTGTGTTTGTTTGAGATGGGTCTCACTATGTTGCCCAGGTTGGCTCCAGCAATCCTCCTGCCTCAACCTCCCAAATAACTGGAATCATACATGCATGCCACCACATTCACCTTACAAAATGACTCTTATTCTTTATTTATTCTGAGGCTTAGTAGATCAGCTCCTCCTTGGATTTTATGAGGTTACCTAATAGTCCTTTAATAATTTTCCTAATTAGACTCATTAGTTTCTTTCACTTGCAGCTAAACATTAGCAGAAAAGTATCCCTATTTAACCTTTTCTCCTTTTTTTAAAAATACCAAATCTTCAAAGAACACCTACCTCTAAATACAATACTTTGAGTGACATTTATATTGAAAAAATATGTATTTTCTCTTCAAATAAGATGTTGAATGCCCTCTTCCAAAAATCTAAACTCTGAAATGTCCCAAAATCTGAAACTTTTTGATCACTGATGTGACAATAAAAGGAAAGTGTCATTGGAGTATTTTGCACTTCAGATTTTCAGATTAAGAATGCTCAACCAGTAAGTATAATGCAAATATTCCCAAATCCCCAAAATATCTCAAATCTGAAACACCTCTGGTTCCAAGCATTTCAAATAATAGAGACTCAAGATACATATTTTTAACAAGATTATGTGCAAATTAATTTCTAGAGTTATGCAATAACTTCAACTGGTAGACCCTCAAAGTCATAATGAGACAACTTGCAAAGCAGGCCCAAAGTAAAAAATGGGGAGGTGTATTTTGGGGGTTACCAGGCCTGAGAGGCCATTACACTACCCAAAACCATCTTCATTGGTGTTGAGGAGATGTTTTAGACATTACAAATGCTAATGCAACTATCTCATGGTGTATCATTGCATTTTTAGAATCTGGTTGGGAGTTTTGGTTGATATATGAATCACGCATTTTTCCATCAGAAAATAAAATTAGTATTCTCCCTGTATACTTTGCCTGCAAATACTGAAAGTCATCCGCCTATTGGATGAAGTCACACCAGTGCAAAGTTGAAAGGGGGGTGACCCACAAGAAGGGTAAGGAATACTGCTAGGGGAACTGATGGGGGTTTAGAGGAAAGACAGAAAATAATACCCAATATCACAGAAAATGATACCCCATATCATGAAAAATGAGACCCATTATATGATAAAAATCGTTCCTAATATCGCATGAAAAATACCCAATATCATGGAAAATGATGCGTGATATCACAAAAAACAATAGACAATGTCATGGAAAATGATGCCCCTTATCACGAAAGGCAATGCCTGTTATCACAGAAAATGATACTCAATATCAGAAAATGGCAACCAACATCATGGAAAATGATACCTGATATCACAGAAAATGACACCCGATATGATGAAAAATGATTCCTCGTATCACATAAAAAATACCCAGCGGCACAGAAAATGATGCCTGATACCATGGAAAATGAGACCCAATTCACGGAAATTGATACCCAGCATCACATAAAATCATCCCCGATATCACAGAAAATGATATCAAATATCCTGGAAAATGATGACCTATGTCACATAAAATTGTGCCCAGTATCCTGGAAAACGATGCCCAATATCAGATCAAAGGATGTCCAGTAGCACAGAAAATGATATCCAATATCATATAAAATGATACCTGTTATTACGGACAGTGATACACATAAAATGATACCGAATATCACAGAAAATGATAGCCAATAGCATGGGAAATGACACCTGATATCATGGAAAATGATGCCCATTATCACGAAAAATCATACCTGATATCGTGGAAAATAATGCCCAATATTGTGTAAAATGACATCCGATATTGTGAAAAATGAAACCTGATATCATGGAAAATGATACCCATTATCATGTAAA
Source organism: Carlito syrichta (assembly GCF_000164805.1). Lineage (NCBI taxonomy): Eukaryota > Metazoa > Chordata > Mammalia > Primates > Tarsiidae > Carlito > Carlito syrichta. The sequence continues at coordinate 267,820 of NW_007247465.1, forward strand.
AGATATTTGTAAATAAATCAATGGGTAGAGATTTGAGACTAAAACTTTGGAGCTATATGCATAGAGATAATATAGAAACAAGATTATTATAAAATAGATTTTAGTTAGAGACAGAAACCTGCTCTTTGACAAGCACTTAAGAGGAACCAGGTAGCAAGATGGGAACAGACCTTGGAAGCATGTACTTACATATTAATGTGGCTAAGTTGGTTTTTCTTAGAAAATGATCGAGGGTTTTATCAAATTCTCCATACCCCCAGACTGATGTTAAAATAATAAAAGCTCTATAGGAATGCATGGATTAAACAACTATATTTTAAGAGTTATTATGAGTATTTTTTGAAAGTTGTCCTTTCTATAGAAAATATCAAAAGAAGGTTTAAGGTATTAGGCAGCAATCTGACACATTTTTCCATTGATATTCGAGCATTTTAATATAATGCATATATTCACTAGACAATTTTCTTAAGGTAACTCATCAGTGGAATATTCACATAAACCAAAGAGATTGTCATAACACAGAATCATCCCCCTCCTTTTTGTTTTTTAGCCAGGGTCTCACTCTGTCACCTAGGCTGGAGTGCAGGGGCATGATCATTGGCTCACTGCAGTCTCAAACTTCTGTGCTCAAGTGATCCTCCCATCTCAGCCTTCTAAGGAGCTGGGACTACAAGTGCACATCACAGCTGGCTCATTTTGAATTTTTTGTAGAGATGAAGTCTTACTATGTTGTCTTGGCTGGGCTTGAACTTCTGGGCTCCAGCAATCCTCTCACCCCAACCTCCCAAAGTGCTGGGCTTACAGGCATGAGCTACCATACCTAGCAGAATCAACCCATGTCGAAAAATAGCAGGAATAAGCAAACATACCTAAAATACTTAGGGAAAAATGTTGTTACCCTGCCAGAAAAACTAGACTGTGATCTAACTGAAAGATTTTTAACATGTCTAAAGAAAGAATGCAGCAAATAAAAAAACAATTTTCAAAGGAAGTACCTTAAAAATGAGGAAAAGAGCCTTGAGAAATGATCACAGATGTAAATATTGGTAGGGCTCATCCTTTTAACTCTGTCCAGGGAGGAGATAGCCTGATCTAGCCTAGAAACAGACTTGACTCTCGTGGTCGGTTTTCCTAACTGAGGAAGCTAGGTGTTAGCCTGTTTTAACTTAATGCTGCTTAGTGTTTAAACCATATTTCAAACTTACATAGTCGTATTTTGCAATCACCAAACAGAATATTGACTTTGACTTTTCCTCCGGTATAACTTATAAGAGAGGAAAAATGGCTAGCTAGAATATGTAAGGGTCAAATTTCCTTAGTAGCTTGCTTATTCCCAAAACTGAACGCAGAAGTAACTTAATAATGTTTATCAGCTCCCATCATTTCAGAGGATTATAAAACTATGTAACATTCTCGAACCCCTGGCCTCAAGCAATCCTCTCACCTTGGCCTCCCAAAGTGCTGGCACGACAGGTGTGAGCCATCACACCCGCTTACTGTGTAACATTCTAAAAGATAAAAACAAATGATTGAAGGAGCCATGGGGGAAAGCAATACACTTTGAGAAGCCAAATGTCTCAGTCCATTCTGTGTGGCGATGACAGAATACTGCAGACTGGACATTTTATACACAGCAGAAGTCTTTTTCACTGTTTGGAAGGCTGGGAAGTTCAGGTTTGAGGAGATAGCATCTGGCAAGCGTTTTCTTGCTGCGTCCACCCATGGCAGAAGTCAGAAGGGCAAAGAGAAGGTAGGAGACAAAGAGGGCCAAGCTCGTCTTGTGTAAGGAACCCGCTCTGTGACTATGAGCCCACTCCCACACTGACAGCACTGGCTCGCTCGTGAGGGTAGGGTCCCCAGGACTCAAACACCTCCCGCTAGGCCCTACCACCCAACACTGCTAATCTGGGGATCAAGTTTCCAACAGGAGAGCTTTGGGGGACACATTTAAATCACAGCACTAGAGAATGCATCCGTGCACAAAAATGGAACCACACGCTGAATTTATTAAAAACGTATTCACTTCATAATGAATTAACCTTAGCTTACTGTAACTTTTTTATTTCATAAACTCAAGTTGCTAACCATTTTTGTTTGTTTGTTTGTTTGTTTGTTTTGTTTGTTTGTTTTTTGAGTCAGAGTCTCACTCTGTCGCCTAGACTGGAGTGCAGTGGCCACTCCCAGCCACCGCAGCCTCGACCCGCTGGGCTCCGGAGACCCTTCCGCCTCAGCCTTCCGAGTAGCCGGAATTACAGGCATGCACTACCACGCCCGGCTGATTTTTTGATTTACTGTAGAGATGAGGTCTCGCTGCCCAGGCGGGTCTCGAACCCGCGGGCTCAGGCAATCCACTCACCTCAGCCTCCCAAAGGCGCGGGATTACAGGCTGAGCCACCCAACCCGGCCGCTAACCTTTTTGATTCTTTTTGTAACAACACCTAACTTAAAACACAAACATCGCACAACTCTACAAAAATATTTTCTTTCTTTATGTCTTTATTCTGTAATAGTTTTTTCTAATATTGGGTTTTTTTAACTTTTAAAAAATTTTTGTTAAAAATGAAGACACAAACACGTGCTTCAGCCTAGGCCTATCAGGGCCAAGATCATCAAGATGTCACTTGCGGTAGGAATTGTGAAGCGCCCCTGTGTCTTATGGGACTGCCGTCGGGCACAGTCCCGCGGACCAATGTAGTTATGCAATGGCGCATGCCTGTGTGGTCATACCCAGGTCGTGATCGGTAATGGAGGAGTGAAAGACTTTCCAAGGGACCCCTGTGAACAGAGTAAAGGGAAGTCACTGACAAAGGAACCTATGAAGGGTCAGCATTCGGGGAGCAGCCTGAGCTAGTCTTGGAAAAAATCAGACAGAGCGCTCAGCATCCTCGAGCTCACAGAAGATGCAACATGATGTCTCCAGAAGGTCTGACGACTGACACAGAGAACACAATGTGACGGTTTTTGCATCACTCAAGAGAACACAGCAAGCCTGTTGCTTGGAATATTTGCTTTGGTTTAGTTTGTTTCCGGTTTTTGTGACCCGGGTTTAATTTCTCCCATGTATTGTGATAAAGCTCTAAAATCAGGACTCAAGTGCGTGAGTCTAAAATAAGGACACTTTCTTACGACATGGCTCATTGTAGTTTTGGGGGGGTAGCATCAGTGTAAAACATAGTAAAATAAATCTGTGAAGGGTCTGAGACAATGTTGTCTATACATGTTCCTCTCGTGTGGTTTGGTAAAAGGATTAAATTGGCATTTCTGGAAAAATGGAGGGACTTCCATGCTCCGTAATTGTTATTGTTTTTATAAACAAAAGTATTTAAGTTATAATCTCCGAAAATTAGCTGGAGTGAGGAAACGCTGTGTTTCCAATTAAGGGCAATTCATTTCTTTGATGACTGCAGAGAGTGAAGGTTTCTTATACAAATTTAAATTCCTAATTTCAAAATTTGCCTCAATGAGTGGGTTACCCATGTATTTAAGTTATTATACATTATTCTTTATAGTAGTAGACACTACTTGTAATCAATAGCTGGATGCCTTTCCCTTCCTGGGTATAAGTGAAGACTATGCTTTCCAGTCCCCTTACAGTGTGTAAGTGGGCAACATGACTAGTGGTGGCCATGAAATATAAGCAAACATAATGTAAAGCACTTCTTGGATAAGGCAGAGGAACTCTCCCTACACCATGCTAAGATCTCTCTCTTCCCCTCCTGTAGCAAAAAATACTGACCTCATATCGGGAGAGCAAAGACGCCAGGAGAGCATCATGGCATCCTGGATCCTGGATTCACTCACAGCAGAGGAGCTGCTTTGGAGAGCGGATTGTGTAAGAGTGACACATTTCCACTGTGCTCGCCACTAACGTTTAGGGAGTGTGTGCTACTGCAACAAAGTCTGACTTATCCTGGCTAACATATCCTCCCAGGTAGCATGTCAGAAAATTTGTCTGGTCCTGCTTTCATTTTATAGAGTTTTAAATTACGTGTAACACATTGAGGTCAGATGCAGTGGCTCATGCCGGCAATCCTGGCACTGAGGGAGCCCCAGGAGGAAGGATTGCTTGAGCCCAGTAGTTTGAGACAAGCCAGGAAATACAGTGACATCCCGCCTCTATCAAAATATATATGTAAATATTAGCCGGGCATGGTGGCATATGCCTGTCATCCTAGTTATTTGGAAGGCTAAGGAGAGAGGTTCACCTGAGCCCAGGAGACTGAGGTCACAGTGAGCCATGATCATGTCACTATACTCCAGCTTGGGTAACAGAGTGAGACCCGACTAAAACAAACTAATGCAAGTAATACATGGACATTCTAGTTTTATTCTCTGTGATCACGCCACTACCCTCCAGCCTGGGTAACAGAGTGAGCCCCGACTCAAATAATAATAATAATAATAATAATAATAATAATAATAGTAATAATAATAATAAATTGACCTTCTTGTTTTATCCTCTGTGAGTTTTATTGAGACACTGAACATTCACTGAGTGCTTATCATATACTAGACACTAAACTAGACACTAGAGAGAAAACAAAACATAAGGCGATCTACGTAATTGCAATGACTGAAGCAGAAAAAAAAGGATTTAAACGTAATGATAATTTAATTTGAATAGAGAAAGGATAGAGATGTGCATAACTTCGTTACGGAAATCTAACCTGTGTGTGCCATGAATATTCTTGGAGGAAACATGACCAGTCCCTGAAAGAGTGACTGAGAGTTATTCAAGCAAAGAAATAGAAAGTGGGGAAGGAACGATTTCAAGTAGCGGGGAGAACCTGAGAAGAAATTAAGAGGGATAGCAAGGTGAAGGGATTGGATGGAAAGCAGACCAAGACCGCTGGAGTGAAAATGACGGCTGTGGACCAGTCATGGACGGAGCTGGGGACCCAGTCAGGGGTGGGCCCAGGAGATGCAGGCTTCCATCATGCCTGGGTGGGCAGGACGGCGTTGACATGAATTGGATGCTGTGGGTGAAGGACCGGGCAGGAGTCAGTTGCTGTGGTAGAAAGCCATGAACTTTAGGGGGCTACAGAGACAAGACGAAGAGTGAATCACGGGAGACGGGGCATTGTCCAGGCGGCACCTCCCTGAGTGTGTTCGATGTCATCTGATCTTGGAGGCTAAGTAGGGTTAGGCCTGGTTAGTACTTGGATGGGAGAACAAGGGCTGGGAACGGTCACCGCTTGATCTGAAACCCAGGCATTTCCGGTTTCCAAGCGTGTGACCTAGATAACGTAACTGCGGATGTTAATTTCCTTATTTGCGAAATTGGAATGGAGATTTTAAGTTCTCTTTACAGAGTTATTGTAAATTTTGGATGTGATAATAAGTAAACTAAGCTTAGCTATATTGGCAGGTGCATCGAAAAAGAGGTGAATTGAGCCAGGCTCGGTGGCTCAGCCTGTAATCCCACGCCTTTGGAAGGTGGAGGTGAGTGGATGGCCTGAGCCCGTGGGTTCGAGACCCGCCTGGGCAGCGAGACCTCATCTCTACAATAAATCAAAAAAATCAGCCAGGTGTGGTAGCGCGCGCCTGTAATTCCGGCTACTTGGAAGGCTGAGGCGGAAGGATCACCAGAGCCCGGCAGGCCGAGGCTGCGGTGGCCGGGAGCGGCCACTGCACTCCAGTCTGGGCCACAGAGTGAGACTCCAACTCAAAAAAACAAAAGAAAAACAGGTGAATTCAGAAATCTCTATGAGGGCAATGGGTCCCGCGCTGGCTAAGGGTTATGGAATGAATGACAACCACTCACATTTTCACATCATGATAATGATCAGAATGTTCTGATTTGGCCTCTCTAACTGCGAAGACAGAAGGTGCTGGTTCGCTTTTCAGGTTTTCACTGGGTTTCCTATTGCAGGCATGTGTTGCTTAACATGCATTCTGAGAAATATTTCTGTGGGCAATGGAGAGTGTGCTCACACCACGCTAGATGATTCAGCCTGCTACACACCTCGGCTGCAGGGGCCAGCCAGTGGCTCCTGGGCAACAGACCTGCACGGCACATTACCCTCTGACTGCTGTAGCCAGTTGTAACACGATGAGGAGTATTTGTGTGTCTACCCAGCTCTAAACGCAGAAAAGGCAGAGTAAAAATATGGCATAAAAGATAAAAGCCGGTGCCTCCAACTAGGACATTTTGCATGAATGGAGCTTCCAGGCTGGGAAGCTGATTGGGCGAGTCTGTGAGTGATGGGGTGAACGTGAAGGCTGGGAAGATGACCACACACCGCTGAAAACTCCGCCAACACTGTACATCAAGGCTACACTGAATTTATTAAAAGTGCATTCACTTAGTAATGAATTAACCTTAGCTTACTGTAATTCTTTTATTTCATAAGCTCACTCTTTTTTTTTTTTTTTGAGTTGGAGTCTCACTCTGTCACCCAGACTGAAGTGCAGTGGCCGCTCCCGGCCACCGCAGCCTCAACCTGCTGGGCTCCGGCGATCCTTCCGCCTCAGCCTTCCGTGTAGCCGGAATTACAGGCCTGCACCACCACGCCCGGCTGATTTTTTTAATTTATTGTAGAGATTAGGTCTCGCTGCCCAGGCGGGTCTCGAACCCGCGGGCTCAGGCAATCCACTCACCTCAGCCTCCCAAAGGCGCGGGATGACAGGCTGAGCCACGGAGCCCGGCTATAAGCTCACTCTTCTAAACTTTTTGATTCTTTTTGTAACAACACCTAACTTAAAACACAAACATTGTATAGCTTTACAAAAATATTCTTTCTTTATATCTTTATTCTGTAATAGCTATTTCTAATATTAGTTTTTTTAAACTTTAAAAATTTTTTTGTTAAAAACGAAGACACAAACGCATGCATCAGCCTAGGCCTATCGGGGCCAAGATCATCAAGACGTCACTTGGTAGTAGGAACTGTGAAGCGCCCCTGTGTCTTATGGGACCACCGCCGGGCACAGTCCCTTGCGGACCAACATAGTTATGCAATGGCGCGTGCCTGTGTGGTCATACCCAGGTCGTGATCGGTAATGGAGGAGTGAAAGACTTTCCAAGGGACCCCTGTGAACAGAGTAAAGGGAAGTCACTGACAAAGGAAACTATGAAGGGCCAGCATTCGGGAAGCAGCTTGAGCCAGTCTTGGAAGAAATCAGGCAGTGCGCTCAGCATCTTAGAAATTGAGAATGTCTCCGTTTTTATTTTCCTGTTCCTTGTAATAGAATCCGAGGTATCCTATGTGATCCAAACTCTACTGAGAAAAAGGACTGCCATTTGCCTTACTCCAGACTTATTTCTCAATAACTTCAAAACAGAATTCATGGCAAGACGGCCATTTTTTGTTTTCTGAATTGAATAGGTTTTGGTGCCTTTGTTATGATACCTTCAATATCTGAATTCTTACTCTCTATTAAATGAAATTATAAAAAACAATTGATTCACAAAATGTGGTATCCTTTGCTTTCTGAGCCTGATGTTTAGACGTTGTAACCGGATAGATTTTTTTTAACGTGTGCTTTTATCTGAAAAACTTTAGCACACCCCAAATAAATAAAGATAAGACATAATAGTGTCTTAGTCTAAATTATAAGGTATACATTCAGTAGAACTAATTTCTATTCTTTAATTCTCATAAGATAAACCAAGAAACATACCCAGCCTCCTTTATGGCTATTTGTGGCCACGTGAAAAAGTTGTATCAGAAAGAGAGGTCAACAAAATGATATGTGCAAGTTCTGGGTTATATCCTTGGAAGAAAACTGCTTGCCTTCCATTCTCATTCCAGGAGATCAGAGTGAAGACATGGCATTGGCAAGTCATCATTGACCACGAGGGTGGGGAAACATTCTGGGGCATGAAGGAGCCAGAGACGACATGTCCTGTGTCACCAGGGGAAAGACCTGTCCTGCCTCTTGGACTGCTCATCAGCTCAGACATTTATGTCACGCAATTTCTTCCTCTTCCTCCTTCTGGAGAGTGGGCCGGCCACAAAGAAAATATTTGTCATTGGTTTTGATCACTTAATCAGGAAAGACAGCAGTTTTCCAGCCGCTTGCTTATATAGCAAGAGGTTTAATTTGGGTGTCTGAATTAAGAAACAGACAGTAATTAGACTTTCTCATAAAGACACAATGGAATATTATGCAGCCATAAAGAATGAAAAGCATATGGACTTTGCAGCAACCTGGATGGATTTGGAGTCGATCATACTCAGTGATTTATCACAGAAACAAAGAACAGAGTTCCATATGTTCTCACTCATAAGAGGACCTTGAACAATTATAATGCTATGAGAAAGTGATTGGCAGTAGTGGAAAACTGTCAGGGGACGGGGGGGTGGAGTGGGATTGACAGTCAAGAGAAACTGCTAGGGGAAGCAGGGGCATACCTCATTAGCAGGGGTACCTGCATGATCAGTGTTTGTATACCTAACCCTGAATTGTACCCCACATCTTTATAATAGAAATTTTAAAAAAGATCCACTTACTCCATTATAGAGAGGATAACTTGGACTGTCACTGGCCTTACTGTGACTGATTCCCAATATCTCCAAAACTCGAGCATGTAGAGACGGCGTTCTGCATGCCACTTGATTGTATCCTGAGACTCAGTTCCTTGAGAAAATGGAAAACTGATAGAAAAGCAAAATCCAAAAATGTGTGCTTGTGAAAGACATGCAAGATTATGGAAGTGTTAGAAGTAATGAACTGCAAAATAGACCAGGCAAAAATAACCACAAGAAAGCTAGCCTAGGTATTAATTTCAGACACCATGGATTTTAAGCTAAAAAATTGTAAGGAATAAAGAGAAGCATTTCAGAATGAAGAATATTAAGAGCGTCTCTGCCAGGCGCATTGGTTTACACCTGCCATCCCAGCACTTTGGGAAGTCAAGGTGAGAGGATTGCCTGAACCCACGGGTATGAGACCAGCCTGGGCAACATGGAGAGACCTGTTTTCTACAATAAATCAAAAAATTAGGCAGGCATGGTGGCGTGTGCCTGTAGTTCCAGCGACATGGAAGGCTGAGGCAGAAGAATCACCTGAGCCCAGCAGGTCGAGGATGCACTGGTTTTGAGTGTGACACTGCACTCCAGCCTGGGTGACAGAGCGAGACTCCGACTGAAAAAAAAGAGAGAATCTCTGACATAATCAAGTGTCTTTTATTTATACACTTAAAATTCACTGAATTTTTGTAACAGCTGAATATCTGGCTGTTAATTTCAGAAAAGTGCTCACTTGGCACTATGTTTATCAAGAGCTCTCTCTCTCTCTCTCTCTCTCTCTCTCTCTCTCTCTCTGTGTGTGTGTGTGTGTGTGTATGTGTGTGTGTGTGTGTTTATTTTAAACATGTTTTGGATGGTCATTGATTAAAGCAAGACAGAAATAAGAAGCAATTGGAAATAGAAGAATTATAATTATAATTTGAACATAATTCATTATAGGATTTAACTAAATCCACACTGTGAATTACTTTATATACATGTAGCCTGCATATGTGTATGAATAGGTTTATTTATACCTAGTGACTTGTTATTCATGCATGTCCATACGTCGATTGGTTGTATTTGAACTGTTCCTTTCTAAAGCTCCAGCTGTAATCGCTATCAAGTATGAATCTCATTACCATCGACAAAAAATATTTACTTCTCCTCTGGAAAAGTAAACATCTTCTTTGAGAGAATAATCAGATGTGAATACATGTAGTGAAATTGTCAGTGAACATACATATACTTTTTGCTAACCGTGGAACATATATAAGTCAACACATAGAAAATATGCATGATACATTAAGTTCAGATGCTTGGAAAAGCCCAAGAACAGAGAAGACCCAACTGACTGCAATGGAAGTCTTCCCGCAGTCTGTAGTGTCTGAAGCTACTTTTTTTCTGTTATGACCCCCATTAACATTGCTTTATAATAAGAGTGAAAATAAGGCTTATTTTATTAATGTCTATTCACGTTATGGAATCTGATTGGCATAAAAGAATATAGCAGCTGTCCTGTCCACCATACAGAAAACATCACTCTTCATTCAAAGAGACGTTTCAACTCTAATTTCCATACATCTTTTTCTTTATTTTATTTTAAAGCTGTGGGGTACAAGTTAGGATTGTGTACACAAGTGGTTTAGGTACAGGTGAAGTTTTGGCCTCCCATTGGACCTCAGTTCGCCTGGATTAGAATCAGGTATCCTTATTGATATTATGTGTCTCTCCCCCACTGACAGTGTCCTGCTACTGCCAATTCCTTTTTTGTGGTATTATGATAGATGTTCAGGGTCATTTATGAGTCAGAACATGTGGTACTCAGGTCTTTGTTTCTGTGATAGATCACTGAGTATACAGCTCTTTCTTATTATCTTGTTTCACACTTTCCTTGTAGCCACAAAATAAGAACAATATGTTTCTAAGACAGTTACTGGGTAGATACAGCGATTTGATATAACACTAAGAATTTTATTTAATAAATAAATTGCTTAAGGTTTTTCAATTATTGTGCTGTTTTAAACAGCAACAAAAGCATATGACTACATTTCTTCCTCAAGTGTCACATTAGAAAATGAGTTGGTCCTGAGAGCAAGTATAGAAATTATGTTTACGGAGATGAGAGAAGTTGGGAATAATAAACACGATTATTTAAATCTGAAGTTTCTGAATCTTCCAAGTTTTCATTTAATGCCAGAGATGCATTTTTAGGTGGTGCAGAAGAAAATGCTATCTTTAGTTTTCATAAAATATGCATGTTAACTTATTTCCTTCCTATCTTGATATAGACAAATAGCATAAACTTAGCTATTCTACCATAATAGCACATTGTTTTAGATAAATCTGTGCATTATCAGATACTTTCTAAGTAGGGAGTTTACCTCTCTAAATTGCAAATGAGGGATAAAGCAAACCATCACTAAGTCAGTGGAATGGAAGAGGGATGCTTTATGTTTTGGAAGCCCATACAATTTTCTTAAATTTATTTAGCCAGGGTCCAAAAGCATTTAGTGAGCACTGCAGTGCAATAGACACTGATATGCAGACAGGAGCTGGAGCTATGAGCAAGAAAGTAACCTTTATATTTCTCATGGAACGTCTATTCTCTGGAAAATGAGCACCCAACTAAGTATGACACGTCTGCCAGGGAAGCATGGTGAGGGCTGTCTCTTACCTCAAATGCTTGGGAGTGTTTCAGATTTCAGAGTCCTTAAAATTCATTTGAAATGTGTGCCACCTGAACTTACCGTTTAAGCATCCCAAATCCAAATTCTGAAATCAGAAATACTCCAATGAGCATCAGGTCAGTGCTCAAAAAATTGCAGATGTGAAGCATTTTGGATTGCAGACTTGGGATGCTCCACCCATGTAAATAAAATAAAATAGAGGCAGATCCGCTAGGTGGGTATGCTAGTGTGGACATGACCCGGGAAAACCTTTCAGAGGAGGAGCGGTCTGGGCTGTGAGACCAGGCACCTGTGGGGACTCTCTAGGGAAAGCACTCCTGGCCCCAAGCATTTGGGATAAGAGACAGCCCTCACCGGGCGCAGAACACAGCCGGTGTCAACGCTCTGAGGGTGCACATCCTTGCCAAGGGAGGACGTGACAGATGAGTGAGCTGGTGCACAGCCACTGAAGGAGAGATACGGTTGCATACACAGGCATGGGCAGACCAGGCAAGAACATGTAGACACCTTAGGATAGACTTTAGGTTTCATTCTGCCTGTCCTAAGTTGAGTGGTGACATGTCCCAGAGTTCGTGTTTAACTCAAACATTTTGTGCACTGTGTGGGAAACTAAAGAAGAGGAACTTGGAAAAATACACCAGCAATAACCAAACTTCACCTGTACTTAAAACCACTCATGTGCTCAATCCTGACTTACACTCCACATCTTTTCTTTGAGTCAGAGTCCCACTCTGTCGCTCGGGCTGGCAGCCACCATGGCCTCGATTTGCTGGGCTCCGACGATGCTTCCTCCTCAGCCTTCCAAGTAGCCGTAACCACAGGCGTGCACTACCACACCGGCTAATTTTTTGATTTATTGTAGAGATGAGGTCTCGCCAGGTTGCCCAGGCTGGTCTAGAACCCGTGGGCTCAGGCAATCCTCTCACCTTGGCCTCCCAAAGTGCTGGGATTATAGGTGTAAGTCACTGCACCCAGCATCCTCTACATCTTAAAAAAAATCTACCCCCTGCCCCCCCAAAAAAACTCAAGCAATATATACATGAAATTCACCCTCACATCTAAACTGGAAAAACTAGACAAAACATGAAAACAATGGTGTTCAGGTAACTTGACAGGAGGCAAGAGAAGGCAGGAATCCTTGAGAGAAGGGACTGAGTCCTGTAACTTCCCCTTGAGTGTTTGGTCTTGCAAGAGGTCTCCAGAACACAGCACAGAGAGGAGCCAGGTGGGGAGCAGGGGATCCCATCAGCGGAGGAGGGGAGGTAAGATTCAGTGGGAGACCAAGGTTGAGTCTAGAATATTTCATTTTATTTTTGGTAGAGAAAGGGTCTCACACTGTTGCCCAGGCAGATCACAACTCACTGCAGCCTCTACCTCCTGGGCTCAGGCAATCCTTCCCACTCAGCCTCCAGAGTAGCTGGGACTACAGGCACGCAGCACCATGCCTGGCTAATCTTTCAAATTTTTTTTTGTAGAGACAAGATCTCACTATGTTACCCAGGCTGGTCTCAAACTCCCGGGCTCAAGCAATCCGCCCGCTTTGGCCTCCCAAAGTGCTGGGATGACAGGCATGAGGCACCATTCTTGACCTGAGTCTGGAATATTCTTGAACCTCTCTCTTCTCCCGAGGTGAAACAGCTTGCCCTTCTAGATCCCAGGTCTTTCACGTGGGTGCGCACGGACAGAACGACGGGTTCGCAGGCACAAGTCCTGCGTGTCCACCGCAGCCCAGAGTCCCAGGGATCCACCCAGGGCACGTCTCTGTGCTTGGAGCCTTCCAGTGCCTGTTTGTGCTGTGTGTGAGAATTGAGTGGTGTCCTGCGTTAAACAACCACAGCCTCACGCTTCCCTCAGCCTCACCAACCATGTCAAGGGCTCCCACGGGCCTTCTCCGACCCACGCTGGGGCCCTGGCTGCAGGTGGGGTCCACGGCTATGGTCTGCCTTTGCAAGTGCTCCCACCTTCTCCTGGGGTCCACTGAACCACACGTTTTATCACCTGTTCTGTGCAGCTGACCTCCAGTTTTGTTTTCTATCTTACTGTGGGACTTTGGAAATCAAAGACTATGGCCAGATACCTGTTATGTGTTTCCCAATCCTTCGTGACAATTAAGAAGACCCCTGATGATGATCTGACACAAAATTGCCTTTTTTGCTCGGAGCAAAGGCAGAGATGGTAGGGGAACCATTGCCTAATTTCGCAGATTAAGACCTCACAGCCACCCGGGCTCGGTGGCTCAGCCTGTAATCCCAGTACTTTGGGAGGCCAAGGTGAGTGGATTGCCTGAGCCCGCGGGCTCGAGACCCGCCTGGGCAACTTGACAAGACCTCATCTCTATAACAAATCAAAAATTAGCCGGGCGTGGTAGCGCGCGCCTGTAGTTCCAGCTGCTTGGAAGGCTGAAGCAGAAGGATTGCCGGAGCCCAGCAGGTCGAGGCTGCCGTGGCTGGGAGCGGCCACTGCACTCCAGTCTGGGCGACAGAGTGAGACTCCAACTAAAAAAAAAAAGACCTCACAGCCTTACCTACATGTCACCTTTGGAATGCGTGAATGTAAAATATGTTTAGGGTATCTGTTTATTACGACATTGATAACATTTTAATCAAATAGGATGAATGAGAGAAACTGTGTTTCTTTTTCATATAATTCCCTCCTTTTGTGTCCACAAAAGGAGGGAATTATTATGTTTTCTCTCATGCTCTGCCATAATCCACGTTGCTTTGTAATAGAGTGGATCAAATCTTTGTAATAACTGTAAAAATGTATTTCCTCTGACACTAACTACTTCAAGATTGATTCCAGTAATGGAATCTTTCTCACCTGAGTTTCTGTTATTCTGATAGCATTTGTTCCTAATTGGCTAAAGAACATATTCCTGATCGATACCAGGAGAACCAGAGAGTTTCTTCTTTGAAATTTATCTTCATGTGAGGCAGAAGGAAGTTCCTGGCATGAAGAAAATAACTTTGAAGTTATAATTATGAATCTTAATACACACGAGAGTTTTTATTTTTTTCTTGTTTATAACTCAATTTGCAAAACAATACTGATAATAGAATGCTACATGACTATTAAAATAATTCACGGTATATTAGTGGTTGAACAAACTTTATAGCAAAGAGTCCCCTAAATGGTTACATATCTTGTAAATATTTTTGAAACAGTTTTCAAGACTCCAGTTTAGTAGATTTGATGTAGAACTTGGGAATTGGCATTTTTTAACAACCATTCCAGATAATCCTCCTGCAAATAGTCATCTGTGGTCATCACTTAAGAGCTATAATGGAAAGTTTTGTGTTCACACATGGAAATTTTTAGAAGAAAGGGGCCTTAGCAAATCACCATGTGTAACAGCACAAGCTTGCTGGTGATAAATTAGATCTCAGAGTTTAAAGACCACCTCAAAATCATCCTCGTCCCATGACCACCGCCTGATTAGCACATTATCAGGTAGATAAATAGACATGTTTGGTGGGTTTGACAGAATTCAAATCTTAAAGCTTTGTATAATTCTGCATGTTTTACTATAATACATAAAAATGTATTCCTTGGCATTGCATATGATTTCTGTGTTGTTTTGTTGACATACATATTAACACAGATTCTTAGATGTTGGAATGCTACTGTGAATCTCTGTAAAAGCTTTGTATGCAAAAGAATCTTTCTCCATACATTTTCTGGTAACCTAGAAAATACAAATCAAAGTGCCTGACTTGCATCCTGAAAGTTCGAGATTATATGTATTTGTCCAAATCCAACTAAATCAACCCAATTCTACTTGGACTGTATCCAGCCTCTCTGGAGATCTTAAGGAATTTTTAAAAGATGCAAAGACACCTCATCCCCCCTTTCAACTTACATCCTGGTGGCTGCTGTGGTTTCTCTGGACAAACGTGGAGGTACAGTTTTAACATGTGGTCCATATGCAATTCTAATTAAAATGTTCAATGTCAAGTTTGAGAGAGTCTCATTTCCTCATTTTCCAAGCTGAGGATTTTTGGAAAATATTATTTGAGTGTGTACTTTCATTAGGGAATAATACGTTTGGCCCAGAGTTGTTCTTATTGATGTCAACTTATTGGCTTATACTGTACTGGAAGCTGGAAAGTCCAACTTGCTCAGCAGTGGTTTATGTGAGTTTGAGAGCAGAAGGTGGAGACAGTAAGCAAAGCTGGCTTAATAACGAGGAATCAAGCAAAAAGAGTGAAATGAAGTAATGTACACAGAAGGCATCCTGAGTTATTTTAGAATTACAAAATCATGAAATCATGATAATTCCACTCTTAGAACTGATCATTGACTCATCTATTTACAATTTGGTTTTAAAAAGTCACTCAAGCTTCTAAGTAGTGTGATTTCTTAAACGTTTTTACTTTATATCTTACTTTATACTTTACATCGTTGTTACACTTTGTATCTTCATACTTTATATATTTATGTTGATCTGCTTTATATCTTACTCTTTCAACCTAGCTACCACCAAGAAAAGCATATGAACAGGATGCTGATAACCGTACAAGTCTTTCAGAAAAGTAGTTCTCGTCTGTCTGTTGTTTATAATAATCTACATAGACATAAAAAGTTGCAGGGGTCATTTTGAGTGTAAATTGTAAGGGAAAGCCTTAGTAATGTTTACAAAGACCTTTTGTTTTACTTAAACAGCTCTCTCTCGTTACAGGAGAACAGAAATGGAAGTCGAGACAGAAGTGGGCAAAGCTAGGGTTGCGGGAAGAAACCTGAGGCACACAGGGAAGGAGAGGTGGCTGGGCAGACAGGCAGGGCGACACGCAGTGGGGCACAGATCTCTTGCCTTCATTTCTTTAAAGAAAATGGGAATTTTATTTTATATTTATCCAGTTATTATTGCTATTTTGAGTCAGAGTCTCACTCTGTCGCCCAGGCTGGGGTGCAGAGCACGATCACGGCTCATTGCCCCCTGACCGCCTGGACCCAGGTGATCCTCCAGCCTCTGTCTCCCAAGTAGCTGGGACCGCTGGCACGTGTCACCACACCTGGGCAATTTTCAAAATTTTTTTGTACACATGAGGCCTCACTATGTTGCTCAGATTGGTCTTGATGGCCCTGCCTCAGCCTCCAAAAATGCTGTGGTTACAGGTGTGTGCCACCATGCCCAGCTGTTATTGTATTTTACTTTTGGTTCAATGTGCAGGTTTGTTACATAGTATATTGTGTGGTGGTCAGGTTTGGGTTTCGATTGAATGTGAAAATTCAACATTGTCAGGTTTGCTGAACTCTCCCAAATCACATGTAACTTTAAATTCTTTTTTTTGAGTTGGAGCCTCACTCCATCATCCAGACTGGAGTGCAATGGCACGCTCATGGCCACTCCAGCGTCGATCCACTGGGCTCCAGCGATCCTCCTGCCTCAGCTTTGCAAGTAGTCGGAACTACAGGCGTACGCTACCACGCCCAGCTATTTTTTTTTTTTTGACTTATTGTAGAGATGAGGTCTTGCCAAGTTGTCCAGGCTGGTCTCGAACCTGTGGGCTCAGGCAATCATTTGCCTCAGCCTCCCAAAGTGCTGGGATTATGGGTTGAACCACCAAGCCTAAATTCTTTCCTCCTGCTCTGACTGCGTATGTGGATACCTTCCTTACCTCAAAATCTTGGCACAGCTCATTCCTTCTTCTAGAAAATTCTTTTTTTTCTTTCACCTACCAATACATCCTTCCTCCAGTGTTCAGCTTAAATGTCACTTCCTCAGTCCTAGACTAGGCAGCATACCCCTTCAATTACACTTTCACCACAATCCAGTTTGGCTTGTCTGAAGTCCACTACACTTCCTCCATGTTAATTGCTCATGGCGGTCTTTATGCCTACACTGCAAGCTACACAAAGGCTTTATTGTGTCAGTTTTATTCAGGGTGTAGCACTTTGTTGAACAGAATAGGTGATCCATCAACATTTGCTGGGTTGCCGTTAGTGGTGTCCTCTTCCCCTACACATCCGTTCTCACTAAGGACTTCTCTTTCCTACCTGGCCCCAAATGTCGGTATTATCTTCCACTTTTTTGTATGTTTCAGGTTAGAGCCACTACCAGTTAAATGACAGACTCAAATGACACCAACTCATTGAGTTGGATCAAAGCCCTTTCCCAGCGCACAGATCCAGCAATCACAGCCTGGATTCTGACCCCACTTCCGCCATTAATAGCCATGCGGTTAAGGTTAGGCTCCATGTCCATGACTCAGCACACCACTGTGGCTCTTCAAAGGGACAACTGGGTGTGCTTAATGGGGAGAATGCTATCTGGTGGTTTTTTTTTTTTTTTTTTTTTTTTGCTTTGTCTTGCTTTCTTTAACTGAAAAATCTTCTCTCTGAAGATCAGTGATTGTCTTCTGCAATGTCACCTACCCTGCCCCAGCCAGTATGTTTGTGTTGTAACACCAAGAATGTGAATGTGAGCTGATTTGGAATTTCCAGATGTCACTAAGTTACACCTTTTGAGGTGTGAGCATCTTTGACTATCCCCATGGGTCCAAAATCCGATGACAAGTGGCCTTACAAGAGACAACTGAGAAGACAGACTGAGGGAGATGTTTATGTGAAAGAGGACACAGAGATTGAAGCCACAAGCCAGGGAATGCTTGAAGCCACTAAGAGCTAAAAGAGACCAGGAACGTTTCTCCCCAGGACCCCTAGAGCGAGTGTGGCTCTGCTGGTACATTGGTTTCAGACTTCTGGCTTCCACAACTGTGATAAAATGCATTTTCATTGTTTTCTGACACCAAGTACATGGCAATTTGTGCTACACTAATCTAAACAATCGAGTACACCTGCTCGCACCACCTAAGTTTCTGAGACCATCACAAGGCACAACACACGTGAAAGTCATTATTTGTGAATATCAAGATGAAATATGAATATGGCTAATATATATTAATTGGTCAAGTTGGGAACACAAGGGACACTGGATATCTGGTGTTGGGAGCTCAACAGAAGGAAGGAGCATGGAAGAGGCAGAAAGGTTATTTTCTGATTTGAGTCGAAGTCTCACTCTGTTGCCCAGGCTGGAGTGCAGTGGCATGATCATGGTTCACTGCAGCCTCGACCTCCTGGGCCACTGGCATATGCCACCACACCTGGTTCATTTTAACACTCTTTTTTGTAGAGATGAAGTCTTGCTATGTTGCTCAGATTGGTCTCGATCCTACTGCCTCGACCTCCCGGAGTGCTGGGATTACGTGAGTGAGCCAAATTCCCAGAAGGAATGTTCATGGAGAAAAATTGTTAGAATAGAGAAATATTATTGAAAAACAATATTAACAGCAATGTTAATGACAGATATAACATAATTAAAATTTGAACAATGAATAATTTCAGGCATATTACATAAATTAACTTACTTGTTTCTTATAGCTTACCAGAATCATATTTTTTCTCATTCATAGATGAGCAAAAAAATATTTTCACTGGCTGAGGCGGAAGGATCGCTGGAGCCCAGCAGGTCAAGGCTGCGGTGGCCGGGAGCAGCCACTGCACTCCAGTCTGGGCGACAGAGTGAGACTTCAACTCAAAAAAAATATATATATATTTTCACTGATGATGGCTTTTGTGTTGGTCGTAACAGCAATATTAGTAGCAATGGCTGCCTACTGTGAAGCGATATTATGATACACACCACATAATGCACATGTACCTAAGCCTTTGTGCATATTTCTATGTAGAACCCTTTATTTTCAGAAAAGAAAAACGAAGGTGATCCTCCCGTCTCAACCTCCCGAGTAGCTGGGACCACGGTGCACACAGGTAAACACCACCACATCTAATTTTTTTTTTTGAGTCGGAGTCTCACTCAGTCGCCCAGACTGGAGTGCAGTGGCCGCTCCCGGCCAGCACAGCCTCGACCTGCCGGGCTCCGGCGATCCTTTCGCCTCAGCCTTCCGAGTATCCGGAATTACAGGTGGGCGCTCCCACGCCCGGCTGATTTTTTGATTGATGGTAGAGATGAGGTCTTGCTGCCCAGGCGGGTCTCGAACCCGCGGGCTCAGGCCATCCACTCGCCTCAGCCTCCCAAAGGCGCGGGATGACAGGCTGAGCCACCGAGGCCGGCCACATCTAATTTTAAAAAAAAAATTTGTAGAGACAAAGTCTCACTGTGTTGCCCAGGCTGGCCTTGAACTCCTGGTCCCAAGGGATCCTCCCGCCTTGGCCTCCCCAAGTGCTGGGATTACAGGTGTGAGCCACTGAGCCTAGAAGTGCATCTTTTACTTTTTACCTCCCAGGGAGTGAGATCCATGACCAAACTCCTTAAGTTTTCAAATTCTTTGTGATCTTTAGGGGAAGAATGTTTTATATAGGCACATATGAATAAATTCATTAAATAATTTTGTTGTTGTTGTTACTGCAGTTGGGAAAAAGCGTAGAACGCGCCAAAGCAGAGGTTGTCAATCTTACGCACTGAAACCCGAGGGACAAAATGCCCTGTTGTCTAGGATAAGTTCATTTCTAGCTTCACTTTTACAACTCTGTCTCTAGTGACAGATGCTATTCAAATGTTCAAGCCAAATTAAGCAAATTCAGTATAAAACAGAGATTGGTGGAACCATTTCTTTATGTTTAGTATTCTTGGTAAAAACCATATTAAGTCGACTGTTTCTCTTTTCTTTATTTTTGAGGAGAGTGGTTTTTTTTTGTGCGGGTGTGTGTGTGTGTTTTGTGCATCCCACAGTGAGAAAAAACAATCGCTACGTATGATTTTCCTCATTTAATACCATCATTTTTTTAAAAATTGAAATTATACCCATGCCCATAACTCAGCACACCACTGTGACTCAGAAAAGGATAACCAGGTGTGTTTAATGAGGGAGAATGCTATCTGTTTTTTATTTTATTTTTTTATTTTTTAACTGAAAAATCTTCCTGACGTGTAAAATTGCCCTGCTGTTCACTGGCAAATGCTACAATATTCCTAATCACTGTATATGGAAGCAAACCTGCCCAGAGACTTCTAGAGCGAAGCCCAAAACATTGGCTTCCTGCAGTGTCTGCACTGAACGAAGTCATTGGCAGCTCAAAGAAGTACCTCATTATTTTAATCTAAGGAAAAAAACGGCATTTTTCTCAATTTAACTTTAAAGGTCTCAACGGTATCCTTTTAATAATTTGCATTTACCCGGGCTATGTGTGTCTACACTTTTCCCTTAAAGTGATGGCACAAACATGCACATGTGACTTTGAAAGGAATTTAAAAATTAGACCCACCCCAAGTCACTTCACCCCATCTTTCCCTTTCCCCAAACAAATACTTGAGGAAATCAATCAGTTCCTCAGGCTTCGAGTTGTGTCATCATCTATAAAAAGTCAGCCTTCAAGTGAGTGATGACTCAGACATCCTCCAGGTCGGAAGTACTGGGAGACACAGCTGCAAATCATTCCAAGCACTTTGTCAAGCAGATATCAAAACTATGGGGGAAATAGTTTATTTGTAGACATTTTACTCTTCCACTTTCTCCCTCTCACCCTCCCTCCTCTCTTTCCCTACCTCTCATCAATGAGGGTAAATATCCCCACTTAAGATAACTTTAATTTCAAATAACTCTGTGTCTCTCAAGAGTGTGCGACTTTTGTTGCTGTCGTTTGTTCTGTTGTTCTTAGGGATGTTTGGGCCTTTGACCCTGCCTCTGCCACAAGATATGAATTTTTTTTTTTTTTGAGTCGTAGTCTCACTCTGTCACCCAGACTGGAGTGCAGTGGCTGCTCCCGGACACTGCAGCCTTGACCTGCTGGGCTTCAGCGATCCTTCCGCCTCAGCCTTCCGAGTAGCTGGAACTACAGGCGCGCTACCACGCCCGGCTAATTTTTGATTTATTGAAGAGATGAGGTCTCGCCAAGTTGCTGAAATTTTTAAGCATTACTGATAATTATGTCTCAATTAGGCCTACTATAATAAAAAAAAAATAAAAATTTTTCCTTTGTCTTTTCAAGTCAATCTAAGTTAACTTTTGTAGGTATTTGACCTGCTTTGAAATTTCCACAGCCAACAGAGGAACAATTATTAGTGTTATCATTACCATGAGTCGTGATTGTAGTAAACAAAAATGACAGTTAACATATACTGGACACTGGTTGGGTTTGAGGTACTGTTGCATTAAACATTTTATTTGGGCAAATCATTTTTTTTGTCAATATAAAAAAGAGCAGTGGCAGTGTAGGTGGTTAAATAACTTGTTCAAGATTCTATAGCAACTAAGTTTTGTAGGAACCCATGCTCAAGACCACCATGTTGAAGAAACATAAAGTAGGGAATAAAAGTTACCCACCACACCAGCCACCACCGTGGATATGGCCGGAACGAGCTCCAGGACAAAAAACCATTGCTAGTGGTGTCCCGATACCTGTGCGGGCCATTGTGAAGGTCACTGCTGGTGACGTCCCCATGTGTGGACCACTGTGGTGTGTGTCAAGTGGACTCTCAAGGGGGAGGCGTTTTCCAAAGAGCTTGTGACCTGAATAGAAAGTCTATCATTAAGGTGTCTGTATAAGCCTCTCTCTAGGCCACCTGCTTGAATTCTCAGGATGGTCACATGTTAAGCAACTAATACTTATGCCCACAAATTCTCCAGAAACAAAATTAACTGCCATCTAGGGAATCCCTTGTTATGCCCTGGACTCTGTACTAAGCAATGTAAGTGCATTCGTGAATGTGTGTTTGTGGATTTGTCTGTTTTTTTTGTTGTTGTTGTTGTTATCTTTGCATTTGTGGGTGCTTGTTTATGTATGTAAGCTTGTATTTTCATTTAGCCTCTAAAATTACCTCACTTTTTGAAAAAGTTAAGACCCAGAGATCAAGAGTAATGTACCAGAAGTTATTTGTCTGCCTAGTGGCCCGGTAAAAATAATATGTTAAGATGATATGTAATTTGGATTTAGGTATGCTTGAATTTGAACATTTCTCTGAAACTTTCTAGGTCTGAACTTGCGCAAGACATGTAATGTCAGTTTCTACATTAACATTGTTTAGGTAGTGATGTCTCATTTAACTAGACTACGCGGAATTTAGTGAGATCATGGCTGTAAGGGCATTCGGCACAGGGCCTGCCAGGGTTGGACCTCGCTCCCATGTTGTCTGAGTCCAACTACTACAGACGTCTGCGCAAATAAACTTGTCTTCCCAAGATGTTGAGGAACTCTGTGGGAAAGGCTTACAGCCAATCAGGAGACAGCGGTGATGGCAATAATGTTTCCTCAGCCATCAGTCTCGGTGGGACATGACCAGGTGCTCACAGACCTGCCTTTCTCCTGCAGAAGAGGATGCTTTTCTCAAGCAACCCAGCATCATCAGTGCAGAGCTGTGGTGTGACCAGCACGTGCGTCTGCGGCTCTGCTTGGCTACCCACAACACGCGGCCGCCACAAAAGCTGAGGACACCCCAGCCTGATCCTTCATGCTGCATACTCGCCACGTGCCTAGAAACAGGGACATCACCTCCGGGTCTGCTTCACCAGCAGCGCCAGCATCAAGGAAAACGGGCTTGGTGGATTCAGTGATCACCGGAAAGGGGTGTCAAATCACATTTTGCTGAAACAGAAATACAAATCAAACTGGGGAGGGAGAGGGCGTCCATCACCCTCCCCACCAAGCTAGCAGCAAGGCCGCCCCACCTGGGTCCTCACCCCCTGGTGAGCTCAGGCGATTTCCAATCTGGCCTGAGCACCGCATCTAGGACTACCTGCCAGGGAGGAGCAGGCACCTTCAGGGGGCTGACCCGCCCCATGAAGTAACGGCACATCTGCTTGGACCGTCTGAGCTGAGCCGAAAGAGGCCGCTGAAAGCTGAGGATCTGGAGAAACAACAGCAAAAACAAAGACGAAGCAACTTTCAAAACAGTACCCCTCCAGTGCAGATCCAGGGTTGCTGCCAAGGACTCGTGGGAAGCTGTCTGCACATCCCAAACATGATGGGCCAGCCTGATGCATCACAGACCCCGTGCGTGGCCAGTGAAAGGATAAGCTGAAAATAACTTAGACACACACAACCAATTGCTTGCGACATGAGGACATTCCAAGGGACGTTCTTTTTTTCATGTTTTTATTTTTTTTTTAATTTTGTTTTAAAGATGTGGGGTACAATTCAGGATTAGGTATACAAGTAGGCATCATACATGTAAAATATGGGCCTCCCTGTGGTCCCCACTTCGCCTGGTTTGAGATCAGATACCTTTGTGGATGCTGTGTCTCCCCCACCCCCCACCCTGTCAGTGTCCTGCTACTGCCAATCCCTTTCTTAAAATATTATGGTCAATGTTCAGGGTCTGCTTGTGAGTGAGAACATGTGGTACTCTGTTCTTTGTTTCTGTGATAGATCACTGAGTATTACAGACCCTAAATCCATCCAATTTGCTGCGAAGTCCATATGTTTGTCTTTCTTCATGGCTGTGTAATGTTCCATTGTGTATACATATCTTTTTTTTTTTTTAAATCCAGTCCAGTT
The DNA here is from genome assembly GCF_000164805.1 of Carlito syrichta. Taxonomy (NCBI): domain Eukaryota; kingdom Metazoa; phylum Chordata; class Mammalia; order Primates; family Tarsiidae; genus Carlito; species Carlito syrichta. The sequence continues at coordinate 291,416 of NW_007247465.1, forward strand.
TCGATGGGCAGCATGGTTGGTTCCGTGTTTTTGCTATTGCGAATACAGTTGCAACAAACATGCATGTGCAGGTATCTTTTTGGTAGAATGATTTGTGTTCCTCTGGGTATATTCGCGGTAGGGAGATGGCTCGGTCATATGAAAAGTCAAAGTCTAGTTCTTTGAGAAATCACCACACTGTTTTCCAAAGAGGTTGAACTGCTTTGCTTTCCCACCAGCAGTGTAAAAGTGTTCCCTTTTCTCGGCATCCTCGCCAGCATCTGTTATTTGTTTTATTAATGATGGCCATTCTCGCTGAGGTTGCGTGGTGTCTCCGTGTGCTTTTGGTTTGCACTGCTCTGATGCTGAGTGAGGCTGAGTATGGGGTCACGTGTCTGCTGGCTGCCTGTGTCTTCTTCTGAGAAGAGACGTTCTTAATGGGTGGAACTTCGTTCAACACTCAGCAGCAAAAGGCTCTGCAAGCCTTGCTGGTGTTCAGAATGCCAGAGATCATTCCGCCGCTACTTTTCAAGGACCTCACCTTTCTAGAAAGTTCATGTTCTATAACGGGGTCGCTTTAGCCAGGCGGCAGCCTATTTACCATTTGTTTTCATCTGCCTCTCAGACCACTCAGCCATGAATCCATCCCTCTATCCATCCATTACATATATTCGTTACAATAGCAGGTATTAGTCTGTATATTTCGGTTTGTCTTCATTTCTTAGTTACATTAACTGAAAGGATATATTTTAAAACAAGCTAATTAGCATGTTGTTGTATTCTTTGAGGTTTACTCAAAATAGGCTTTAATTAGTGAGGACGATGATTACTATAAATACAAGTACCTACAGAAACGGAGACAATAGCCATTTTAACTGAGGTGAGATTCTCTTTCATTGTGGTCTTGATTTACATCTCCCTAATAATTAGTGATACTGAACAATCTTTCCTCTACCTGTTGGCCATTTGTATATCTTCAGACGGCTATTATCAAAAACACAGAAAGTAACCAGTGCTGTAAAGGATGTGAGAGAGGAGAACACCGGGACACAGTTGGTAGGGAAGAAAATGAGTACAGCAACTATGGGAAACAGTTTGAAGTTTCCTTTAAAAGCTACAAATGTAACTAGCACGTGCTCCAGAAATCCCACTGATGGGTGTCTGTCCAGGAGAAAGGGAATCTGTCTGTCAGGGACGCCTGCACGCCCATGTTCATTGCAACCCCATTCACGGCAGCCACAATATGGAATCGACCTAGGGGTCCATCAGTGGGTGAATGGACAAAGGAAATGTGGCGTACATGTACACTGACATATTGTTCAGCGAGAAACAAGACTGAGACCCTGCCCTCTGTAGCCACATGAATGGAGCTGGGAGACATTCTCAGACGTGAAAGAAGCCAGGCACAGAAAGTCACGTATTACATCTCCCACTCGTATGAGGAAGTTGTAAGAAGCTGATCACATGGAGGCAGAGAGGAGAACGATGGTTCCCAGACACGGGGAAGGCGGTGGGGAGGAAGAGAGGTTCGTGAATGGGTGCAAAAGACAGTGAGGCAGAAGGATAGTATAGATAGGAGGGTGACTGCAGTTAAGAAGAACTCAGCGCACTCCAAAATCGTCAGAAGAGTTGCTATGTCCCCAACACAAAGAAAGGATGAATGATTGGGGTGACGAATATCCCATGTATCTTGGTTTGGTCAAGACCCGTTGCATGTATAGATCAAAGTATCACATGCACCCCATAGATACGAACAGCTGCTATGTATCAGTTAAATAAAGGAAGGGCCACAGAGAGTACTCGCTTTTTTCTCAGGCAAATGCCAGACGCTCTGTTCAGGGTCACTTGGCAGCTGTGTTTATCCTGATCAGCTCTGTTTTCACTGGTTATCCTTGCATTCGGATTAGTTTACCATTTGTCCTAAATGTTTCACTTTTAACAAAGAATTAATTAATTGATTAATCTTTGAGTTGGGGGGGGTCTCATTCTGTTGCCCCTTTTGGAGTGCATTGGCACAATCATGACCCACTGCAGCCTCGACCTCCTGGGCTCAAGTGATCCTTCTATCTCAGCCTCAGAGTAGCTGGGATAATAAGTGCATGTCACCATAACTGACTAATTAAAAAGAATTCTTTTTTGTAGACCCAAGATCTTGCTATATTACCTAGGCTGGTCGTGAACTCTTGGGCTCAAGCAATCCTCCTGCCTCGGCCACCCAAAGTGCTGGAATTACTAGTATGAGCCACAACACCTGGTCGAAGTATTAATTTGTATTAAAATAAGCTTGGATGGGTGTGGTAATACCCACTGAACCTTTAAGCTTCTGCTGTGGTTTCAATTAGTCCTATGGGAGGTCCACAGGCAGTCAACAGAGTTCTATTTTTAACACAGAGTTGGTTATAGATGTAAGTCAATCAGTAATGATAAAATAATAGCCATTCTCTCCCCTCTCCCATCACTTTATAGATGCAGGCTACTTAAATCTCTCTCAGAAGGAACACAGCATGCTTGGTGATAAAGTGAAATGCTCTCAGCTATGCATGTCTAGGGACTGCTAATTCCTTGTGATCCACAGTGGTAGTAGGAGGTGTTTTTCCTTGTTTTGTTTGGTGACGTATTTTTAGTTTATTAGGAAAGAAAAAGCATCCAGACACATGCCATGCACTCCTGATGGAAAAATGCCCCAAACCCTGTTATTATATTCAACGCATCTGCCATGTAGATGCCTTCTTTATTAGACCACAAAATAATCCCCCTTTGACTGATTGCTTTTAGCAAAACATCACATATTAACAGCTAAGCAAGATGTACGCTTCAATGGTACTTTCCCACACACCCCAAAATTTCTGTGCTGTGGTGGAGAGCCCCAGAAAGCATGGAGAGGAAGGGTTTGCCGAAAGGAAAAGGCATTTACGAACAGCGATGTGTGACGTTGGAGAGACAAGAGTACACAAGGAAGAAAAAGACACTAGAACAAATGTCCCCTCCCCTCTGTGATGATTGAGCCTGGGAGATGTGTCTAAGATCCGCGCAGAATATATGCACCTTGTAGGTAGAATGAACGAGGGCAGGTATCTCCAGGGAAGCCCCTCATAGAAGAGCTGAAGATGAAACAAGGCCGAGTGAGCTAGTTTGGGATTTATGCTATCACAGGGACCAGAAGCCAGTCCCACCCCTCTTTGACCCAGTGTGACTCAAGGTGAGAGACAACTGGACTCCATCACACTCCTCAAGCCCCCACCAGCATGGGGTCACAAGTTTTGGAGCAAAGAAATAGTGAGACTCTTGTTGTCATTAAAACAGTCCATAGGCGGTGGCTCAGCCTATAATCCTAGCACTTTGGGAGGCCAAGGTGAGAGGATTGCCTGAGTCTGGGAGTTCGAGACCCACCCGGGCAACTTGGTGAGACCTCATCTCTACAATACATCAAAAAAAATTAGCTGGATGTGGTAGCGTACGTCTGTAGTTTCAGCTTCTTTGAAGGCTGAGGTGGAAGGATCGCCTAAACCCAGCAGTTCGAGACTGCGGTGGCTGTGAGCGTGCCACTGCACTCCTGCCTGGGTGACAGAGTGAGACTCCAACTCAGAAAACAAAAAAATAAAGGAAAAAAGCCAGTCCTTAGTCTCAAGGTTGAGCATCCTATGTGGGATGTCATGAAACCAAGGGCCCCACCACAGGCCCAGACAGACCCATCCACAGGCATATTCCAAGGACCAAGAATGACCAAGGATCCAACTCAGGATCTGAGCTGTCGAGACAGTCAGGGTTTCATGTCTAAGAAAACAGTGTAAAGGCATTCCCTGAAATTACGGGGGTGTGCTTTTGCCTGGGAGATCATGAAGCTGTCAGCTTGCCAGTAATCAGGGTAATTGGGGAACATGGGAAATTATAGGCTAAGCGTTTATGAAATATGCATGATGAACAGGGCCTGAGCAGTTCCGCTGGAGCGCTCTCCAAGAATATGCCGAGCATCCTTACCATCGCCTTTTAGTTATACATTGTACAACGTAGGTCTATCATTATATATGTGTGATTAGCATTTTCAAATTTGTAATACATTCATTCAATTATAAGGTGCCCCAAACAAACAATGCATGTTTAATAAAAAACTTAAGACTTGATATTCAGTTTTCCAAGGAAGTTGATGAAGATTTATGCAACTGGACAAAATATTTGGTGACGTTAATCAATCAATATAGAGGTTACACTGAATCACACAAATCAGGGCACGGTGGAAGAAGCATGCACCAGTAATTTAAAGGCTGGTCATTATCCTTAGAAGATTGCAGCAATCTGCATGATTTTGGTGCAGATCAAATGGCTGTTTTTTCTAAATTAATTTTACTCATTTTTGGGTCAAAGTTTGTGTGTGGGTGCGTGGACGTACTTAAGTTGATGCAATAACTCCATCCATATTGGCAGGACAACTCGCAGATGGTTTTATATTTGCATCAACAGTGGCCTCCAAAAGGAAATCAGCTAATTCCAACAACAATTAAAATGTTTCCATCTCAAGTCATAGAATCAAATGTTTACTTTTAGAGGATTGTTTCACTGAAGGTGAAACCTCTGATATTATTGTGTGTGCTATTATAAATTTGATGAACGATTTCACATTAAGATAAATTACATGTGCTTACAGTAGAAGTTAATGCTACACCCACACACAAACACACACGCACACACACACACACACACACACACACACACACACACACACAAGCACTGAAGTAAAATTTATGTTCTTACTAAACTGAAAAACTTGGTTTGAGTAACCACATAATTTATAGATACATATATATGTATTTTTTGTCAACAAGTTGTAATACCCCACCAGCTAAAAAAGCTCTAGTTGTCAAAATGTATGGATATTGTTATGTAAACATTTAGACTAATTGTGATTTGAGTAAGCATGTTTTAAAAAATGACAGCCACAGGCACTCTGATATATTGTTTGTAGCGTATGCCATGATCCAGCCACTTCGCAAACTTTCTTTGCTGTTTCTAATAATGTTCAACAAACACCTGGGCCGTGACCCATCACTTCCACTTTAGGAATTTATCTGAGAGAAACAGTAAATGCAATATGTTCCCCAAAAGACTTAGAAAACAAGACTTACAGCAGTTTTATTATTAAGACCTGTCATTGCAAACAACTTAAATGTTCATTGGAAAAAGAATGGGCAAAAAAATAATGTGGTGCCATATTAAAAAATAATCCTTTCTCCCTTTAAAAAAGGCATATGTGAATGGTACAAGTAGCAGCATGGGTGACTATCACAGACACAGTCCTGAGTGAAAGAAGCTATAACTACAGACATGAAAGAGGGGTTCCAGTGTTAGAATGCTCAGGAAGAGAATATGCTAGTCTATGGTGCCAGAAATAGATCAGAAGAGTGTCTGCCTCTGGTGTGGAAGGGGGAGTGACCAGAGAGAGGCAAAAGACACCTGGGATAGCAACTCACACCTGTAATCCTAGAACTTGGAGAGGACGAGGCAAGAGGATTGCTTGAGCCCAGGAGTTCAAGACCAGCCTGGGAAACAAAGCAAGACCTCATCTCTCTGAAAAAAATGAAAGAAAATTAGCTGGGCGTGGTGTTCTCCTGTGGTCCCAGCTACTCAGCAGGCTGAGGTAGGAGGATTGCCTGAGTCCAGGAGGTCGAGGCTGTGGTGAGCCATGATTCTGCCACTGCACTCCAGCCTGAGTGACAGAGTGAGATCCCTACTCAAAACAAGAAAGAGACAAAAAGGGTGATGGGACTATTCTAATTGGACTTGACTTGGAAGAAGATACATTTGGCACATATGTTAGCTGTGCAATCATGCCGTCAGGCTGTACAATTAATATTTGCACATTTTCATGTATGGAAACCATTACTCGTAAAAAGAAAATTTAAATGTTCAATAGTGTTACTCGTTATATTAAAGTGCATACATATTGCAGTAAGTCCCCTACATATGAATCTTCAGGTTGTGAACTTCCAATGACACGAATGTGCGTTTGCATGTCCAATCACCTAAGTTAGTTCGCATTGTGTGTAGTGTAGGATTAAAAATGTTTTCTTTATTTTGTGTGTGTGTTTGTTATGTATTATTTGTGTGAAAAGTATTATAAACTTATTTCAGTACAGTACTGTATAGCTGACAGTGTTAGTTGGGTATCTAGGCTAACTTTGTTGAACTTACAAACGAATTCGACTTACAAATGTGCTCTTGAAATGAAACTTGTTTGGATATAAGGGACTTACTGCATATGGTAAATATAATGTTTATCCAACTAGGGGAAAAATATATTTGTCAAACAATATTCGGGCTGTTATTAAAGACAAAAGTGGCTAAAACTTATTAAAATGATAAATACATTATAAGGGATAGCTATTCTTCTGATGTTATTTCGCAATTATAAAAAGTAGACATGATGTTTGAACAATTTTACTTGAGTGTGAATTGATATATGTACCTTTTTGGAAATGGTTTAAAATAGAACTAAAAGTTTATATGACAAAATATATTCAAATATTTTCTTAATAAGTGTTTCAAAAATTTAATTTTAAATAATTTTAATTGTTTTAGATGTCTCCCTTTTTACCCTCAAAAGTGTCACAGAGTAAACAATATATTACAAAGTTGCTGTATTTGTGTATATTATTATGTGAAGTTGCCAGATTCCAGGAGGCAAATGTATCCTCTGTATTTTACTTATTAGAAAACCAAGACTCTGGGAAGATAAATAACTTCCTGACATCTGCAATGTTTTTGGTGTCTGTAAGGGTGAGTCATGGAGAGGAAAGATTTACTCGACATTTCTTCCAGCCACCATCACCATGTTTCTTTTAGATGGAACGATTGCTTGATTGGGTAACTCACTTAAGAAGCATTGTTTCAGGGACCAGAGGAAGACTGCTCTACCCTGGTCGCAGGCCTTGAAGGTTCCAAAATATGATTATTTGCTTCCAACAGCTCACAGCTAGTGAAGCGCATCAGAGCGACTTACAAGGCAAGTGAGAAAGCTATGATGGACCTGTAGGCTGAAGTTGTGGAAGCTCTCAGATGGACCAGTTCATCTTCCCAGCAAGCGGGTTTGGAAAAGAAGTCATGGTTCACTTAAAAATTTTTGCCTCTATGTGATTTCTTTTTTAATGATAAAGTATAAAGTAAAAATTGAAGATTGCATAAAACATTATATATATATATATATAAACTTGTATGTGTGTATGTATATATATTTGTAAATATATATATATATATATATATATATATATATAAATTAAAAGCACAAATATAGAGAAAATTCCACTTCAACTACCACCCAAGTTAAGAAACATATTGACAAGACCTCAGAAGTTTCCAGGATCCCAGCCCTTATATTGACTTACGAGAAAATCATTATTTATTTTTTATTTGAGTTGTTAGGGTCTCACTCTGTTGCCCAGGCTGATCACTGCTCACAGCTTTGACCCTATGGACTCAGGCGATTCTTCTGTCTGAGCCTCCTGAGTAGCAGGGAATACAAGTATGAGCAACTGCACCTGGCTCATTTTTCTATTTTTTGCAGAGGTGAAATCCTATATCATCGTAGCACAAAGTTTGAGACCAGGCTGGTCTTGAGTTCCTGGACTCAGATGATCCTCCTGCCTTGACCTCCCAAATTTCTAGGATTAAATGCATGAGTCACCATGCCAGTCAAAATTATTTAATTTTTTGAATAGCTTTAAGGTAACACAAAAAATGTGATGCGCACACACACACACACACACACACACACACACACACACACACACCCCACAAAAATATAGCTTTGCATTGCCTGTTTTTGAACATATCATAGATGGAATTACACAGGAATATTAAGGTGCTCTTTTGAGACATTGCCACATACTGGGGTATGCCTCTGGAAATACCTACCAAATTTCGCTCTGCATCCTTGGAACAGTCTGGAGAACGGCAGATGAGTTTTTCTTCTCACTACCTTCTATTGAAGGTTGAAGTGAGAGACACACAATATAGCTATTGATTATCATTCATGAAGATTTGTGGGAACTATACCAGGCACTGAAGAACAGACAGCTTGTGACTTAGATAACTTGCAGCCTTGGCTCAAAAGAAGTAGCTGTGTGGTGGGGAGAAGTTCTCCATCTCTGCTGTGGTTTGAATGTGTCCCCGTCAACATTTATGATAAGACTGAATCCACATGGTGGTAGTGTTGAGAGGTGGGGCCTTTTGGAAGGCAGTTAAGTCACGGAGGACTATGACCTCATGAATGGGTTTGTGCCTCACAGCAGGGCTGGAGAGAATTGGCTTAGCCACCCTTTGCCCTCTGCTTCTACCCTATGAGAACTCCAAGGAAAGATACCATCTGTGAAATGGGCCCTCACCAGACGAAAATCCTCCCAACACCTTGATCTTGAATTTCCCAGCCTCCAGAACCATGAAAAATACATTTCTTTTCTTTATAAATGATCCAGTGTTGGGTATTTGTTGATAGCAGCACTTCTGGACTGAGACTATCTTAATTTCCAAAGGATTTACTTCTGTGATCTAGGTAAGTTAATAATAACCACTAAGAGACACTAAATGTTTAGTGTGCATCAAGCATTTTTTAAAGAGCTTTGCACTTTATAACAATGTAAACCAGCATGCAACATAGAGATGAAAAGAGGAATTTTTCAGTTCTCAGTCCGTGAAATAGGGTTTTCAGCCAAGAAGAGCAAACTGAGCAGTTTCTCTCTTGTTATATATTTTTATTTTAAAATGTTTATTTTACAAATAGAAATTGTGTGTGTTCAAGGTGTACAACATGATGATTTTAAATGTCAAGACCTTGATTATCTTGCAACTGAAAGTTTGTGTTCTTTGATTAATATTCTTCTGTTTTCTCTACCCTTTGGCCCCTGGTCATCACTCTCTGTGCTCTGCCTCTTTGAGTTTGACTTTTCAGTTTCCACGTCTAAGTCAGATCATGCAGTATGTGTCTTTCCATGCCTGGCCTATTTTACTTAGCATAATGTCTCCCAGGTTCATCCATGTCATCACAAAAGGCAGGATTTTCTTCTTTTTATGTCTGAATAATATTCCATTGTGGGTGTGTGCGTGCACGTGTGTGTGTGTGTGTGTGTGTGTGTGTGTGATTTTTAAAAATCTGTTCACCCAGCAGTGGACACAGACTGTTTTTACACCTCACCTCTTGTGAATAATGCTGCAGTGAATGTGGGAGTGATGATATCTCTTCGATATCTGCCTTCATTTCCTTTGGTCATATACCCAGGAGTGGGGTTGCTGGATCAGATGGTAGTTTTACTTTTAATTTTCTGGGAAACCTCCATATTGTTTTCAGTGGGTAGGCTGAGCCTTTATTTCCTCTCAATGCTCGGAAGTACCTGAAGTTACTTAAGGTTTACACACGTGGGAATTCACATTTGGCCTAAGCAATAGAACTGTTGCTGTTTTCCAGAATATGTGTGTGTGTGTGTGTGTGTGTGTGTATGTGTATGCTTTATGTAAAAAAAAAAAAAGACTGAGTTTAAGCTCACTAGATATAGTAATGCCTTTAAATAAAATAAAGCCTTATATTTCTTAATGTGTGAATAATATTACTGGGAATATTTTGTCATTAGATAAATCTAAAGATTATGCTAGTAAATTATGCACATCCTTCAATTAAGTTTGACACTCATGAGACAGGTATAATTGATCTTCATTCAGATGAAAATAAAGTGTAAATATCAGAGTACACTGAGTGTTCAGTCTCAGCTGGGCATTAAGTTCAAATCCATCCCACTGTTTTTCAATGTTCTTCCACAAAAGACTGGAATAGGCAACAATATCAGATCATATTCCTGGGTTTGCAAGGTCAGGTAGCATATCCGGACATTGTATAGACCACACAGATACAAAACTGTCACTAATGTTAGCAGTATAGTAAGTCAATCATTTTATCTGTTTAATCTAAATACTAAATTATTGATATCTATTGATCATCTTTGAATAACTAATTTTTTTTTTATCCAGGCTGGAGTGTAGTGGCAGGATCACAGTTCACCATAGCCTTGACCTCCTGGGCTCAGACAATTCTCCCACCTCAGCCTTCTGAGTAGCTGGGACTATAGGCACATGTCATCACACCTGGCTAATTTTTAAATTTTTCCATAGAGTTGAAGTCTTGCTACATTGCCCAGTCTGGTCTTGAACTCCTGGACTCAAGCCATCCTGTTGTATTCGCCTCCTAAAGTCCTGGGACTACAGGCATGGGCCACTGTGCCCAGTTAAGATGTTTTACTTATGAAATGGAAACATTAAATGTGCTTTTGGTAGAATAAGAACAAGAGGAAAGTAAATCCTCTAAAAGGTATGGTGAAAAATACAATAGTTGAAAGATCTCTGAAGCCATTATTGATTTGCTTAGAAAGCACTGTTGCCCTACAGTTCCTTGTGATAGACAACTTACTTACTTTTTTTTTTTTGAGTTGGAGTCTCACTGTCGTCCAGACTGGAGTGCAGTGGCCGCTCCCGGCCACCGCAGCCTCGACCTGCTGGGCTCCGGCGATCCTTCCGCCTCAGCCTTCCGAGGAGCTGAAATTACAGGCGTGCGCTACCACGCCCGGCTGGTTTTTTATTTATTGTAGAGATGAGGTCTTGCCAAGTTGCCCAGGCGGGTCTCGAACCCGCGGGCTCGGGTCATCCACTCACCTCAGCCTCCCAAAGGCGCAGGATTACAGGCTGAGCCACCGAGCCCGGCTAGACAACGTACTTTCACAAAGTCACTTTCACTTCTAGTATAGGCTATTTTCTTTTCTAGCCTCTCACAGTTTCATCTCATGACTTGATTTGTTGTTTTTGTTGTGAATATAAGAAATCGACACAGGCCAGCTTAAACAAAGACATCTATTTTCATTATGAAGGGGTTTTGCTTGTAGTTTTAAAAATAAAACTCAAGGCAGACTTTCAACTGGGCGTTCCTGACAGCAAGTGAAACAGCAAATAGGAACCAAACTTCTCATGTGGATGCAAAAGTTTCGTTTTCTGACTCCCCCTCTCTGTGCTCTCTTTCTCGGCTGCCTAATTTTTCTCCCTACAGCTGAGCTTTTTCTGTTACTTGGTTCGTTTGGCAGAAAATGGCTGCCCATAAATCCTGGATTTTTATATCTCACCGTTCAAAAAGTCAGCCCCTTGGATACCCTGCTTAAACTTACTAGCTATCTAATCGTCCATGGATGAGTTATCAATCCATCATTCACAGCAGATCTTAGCCTTGTGAGGAGTTTGAACTAGCCACCCAAACTGTAACGCCGTTCATTGTTTTCTCATATGAAAAAAATCCTTCCTTTCTTGATGTACTAGCAAGCCCTAGATGGTTCTTGTGAACTCATAGCCTCTTTCTTATTATGTATTATCGGATGAATGGTATATAGCAGGGGCAGGAATGTTTAAGTACCTAGGGTTTTTGTCTTTAAGTACAGATAAATGTGGGTCAGGGCACATAAACTTTCGGGCCCTATACTTATTCTGAGATATATTTCTAATTTATTTGGGCAATCACTTGCAAAACTTGACACAAGGCATTTGAGTAGAGAAGAAGGCTGGCATGTTACAGGAGCATATTGACTAATTCAATAGATAACGTCTCATTTTTTTCCCGGAGATCATTGTTCATTGTGTCTTACTTTTTTCTCCAAACATCTTGGCTTGAATTGCATTTTGCTTCTGTTGTCATCCATTTATACAAATGAACGATATATGGGGCAGGAACATTTAAATACCTAGCATTTATACAAACGAGAAACTGGCAGTCAGTAATTAGAAGGCCTTGGCTGAACTTGGTGGAATACCAAGCAGCCATTTTTAGGTCCGCATCCAGCAGCCCACATTACTCCGCTGAGTTCTGCAGAGAGCATATCTGATTTCTTACTGGCTCATTAGCTTTTGGGGCAACCTGTTTTGAGACTGGGCAAAGATTTTTATTCCAAGCTATCTCTACTTAAAACACATCTCAGCAGCTCTTCTGTCGATTTAAACATACACTCTAGCTTTGAGTCTGGAGAACAGGCCATAAATCACTAAATATGAGAAAGCTGGAAAACGTAACACACTGTAAATGCGTGAAGGTAGGAGCTTGGAATGTGTGGACATCAAGATTTCATCTCTTCACATGGGTTTACAAGAAGACTCTCTTAAAAGAAGCTTTGCTTTCAAAGTAAACCATCATTTTTGAACAAGAAGATGGAACTGCCTAACCATTAGAAAGAAAACATTATGCCCTAAGAATAGTTCAAAAGAACCAAAATAATGGCTACATAGAGATAAACATGGAACTCCCAATTTCCTCCCCAAATCTCAATGCAAGAATCACAGATATTTTAAAATTATATCATATTTGGTATTTTTGTTTAGAAATTTATCCTCGAAAGGTAACATAAGATTATTAGTATGTGTGAGTGTGTCTAGCAAATGATAATAAATTATCTAAGTGATATGATGAATCATAGATGAAAGCGTTTGACAAGGGCGCATTTTCAATACTACTTGCCTCATGGGGTGAGTTTAAATATAATTTCAATTTTGTCGCATTTAAGTCCTATCTTGTTTTATTATTATCCTTTGTTCACAAATGAGGAATATCAGACCAGAAAGGTTGAGAATGACGAACAAGAGGCCACACCGAGAGTGAGTGCAAAAGTTTCCAGACAGGAAGCTAACAAAGCTGAGTCAACTGTGCTTGATACTCTAAGTGCCAAAGAAGGCACTGCCTTCTCATCACAATATGAGCATCAGAAAGTGCTTGAACACCAACCGCAGCAGCATTTTATGATGTCGTAAAGCTGTTAATCTTCTAGTGGTAGTGGCGATGAGGAAAAACCAACTAGTGGTACACAAGAAAAACACTCCAAGATCTAGGCGACCTAAAATTCATGTCGGAACATGCAGAGCACTAAAAGCAAGACAAAACAACAACAAACCCAAACCCCAATCCAAACAAATCACCAAAACAAACTCAATGTGTGTGAGGAAATGGGTGCTAACTGATGAATTGAAGTTGACTACGAGTGCATTTAAAAGGTGAACCCAGATAAAATTTTTCTAAGGAAAGACAGGACGTCCAGAATCACAAAATAATTTCGGGAAATTCAGGTGAAATGTATTTATGACACACTGATATTGAACTTCGTGGAGATGAAAGAGGAGTTTGCAATCATCCCCCCAGCTAGCTTTCCTCTTCCCTACAATATGCAATCTGTACAATATACAATATACTGTATGCAATTTTAAACAGTGAAGCATGGTTTTCTACATCATGATACAGTAAAAACGACTTAAAATTAGATGTCAGTGTTTCCCTTGATTCTTAAGTAAATTGACTATACTAGAAAGAAAGAATTCATCACCTCTTCTACTAACTGTGAACACCTCACAACATTTTTCCAGACGTTGGCTGGTAATTGACTCAGAGGAGAAACATGGCTGCCAGCTGTGTGAAATCTAAGTATCTCCTGTGTCAGACTGGAAATGAGTATCTGCCCACAGATGTGTGGCTAAAATGAGGTTTGTGGAAGCATTTTATGAACTGCAAAGCACTATACAAATGGAGGCAATTATTTTTAGTTAACTGTGATCTGGAAAGATATTAGCAAATAACTTTTCGAATGATGTTCTCTAATCAATTAATATAATCTCATGAATATTATAAGAGTTTTCGGTTATTAATTTTGAGTCTGCTAGGTGTACTTGTTTTTCGTCTAAGATAATTTTTTTTGGAAAAAGTGTAATTAAAATGGACAAATGTATGTCAGGCTCTTTATAATTATGCTAATGTTTATCTTCATACTGCATTTCTATTTCTTGCTTTGAAATTAGCAGGCTATTACTAAGGCCACTGGTGATAATGCTTTCTCTCTCTAGTATATTAGCTTAAACATCAGTGTTTTAATGGTTCTTCAGCATTATTGAGGATATTGAACTCATTTGTACATTTATTTCACCTTTTAGCTTTTATTAAATTTGCAACATATATATATTCCATAAAGGGTGATTTATTGGCATTTTCTTTAAAATATTTAAAACTGTAGATAAAATGAATTTTGAGTTTTCACAATAAATGTCACTTCTGATTTTGTTGTTTAGGGAAAACTAACTTTTCTTGAGGAAATTTGTCGCTGACTAGAGCCAGTGGGAGAAATTACAACATTAATAACACTTACAGTACATATTGATTCTCCAAGGCTCTGATGTCATCCAAAATCACACTCTGTTTATTCTGTCATTATTTATTTTACATTCACCACAGGCTGGGTGACAGGAAAAGGGCCTAGGAGGTATTGGGGGCTTTTGACTGTCACAGTACCTGTAAATCATTTTGAGTCATGAGGTTAAAAGGAACCGTGTAGTAGGTTGTGGCTTTAAAACTTCGGAGAAAAGGATACACAAGCATTTGAACTCAGGGTCTAAGTTTTTAGCTACTTAAAACATTTCTCACAGCTTGTAAGAAAGTACCTCGCACATAGCAGATGCTCAATAAACATTTGTGGAACCGCCTGGCTCTCCTCACCGGTACCAAACCCAGCTTGCTCTGTGGCTGGCTAGCTCGGCTGATCTGCCCACTAGATGGCAGGCCCACACAGAGAAGTCTTTGAGTTTGCTGGGTAGACCCAGATGAAACTGCATGTATGCCAAAACCCGTTGTTTCATGCCAACCACCAAAACACCTGAACATAAATGCTTTCAGTTAAAGCCACTTCGACGTTTGTATCCATTTTTGCAATGTGTCGAGTGTTGTTTGGACTTTTATTTTAGTTATTTATTTATTTGTGTGGGAGTCTCACTCTGTCACCCAGACTGGAGTGCAGTGACCGCTCCTGGCCACCGCAGCCTCGACCTGCTGGGCTCCGGCCATCCTTCCGCCTCAGCCTTCCGAGTAGCTGGAATGACAGGCGTGCGCCACCACGCCCGGCTGATTTTTTGATTTATTGTAGAGATGAGGTCTCGCTGCCCAGGCGGGTCTCGAACCCACGGGCTCAGGCCATCCACTCACCTCAGCCTCCCAAAGGCGCGGGATGACAGGCTGAGCCACCAAGCCCGGCTTTGTTTTGACTTTTAAAAATCATGCTGGCAATTACCAAATTGCATTCCTTCCGGAAAACAGTGCTTCTCAGGGGGCCAGGTCACCTGTATAAAATGACTGCATGCGGCAACCCTTCGGGGGACAGAGGACGTACAAGGAGGAGCCCACGCTGGGGGGCTTTCTTCATGCATGGCGGGGCAGGCATCTATGGGGGAGGGACGGCTGCCCAGCTATAAGGGCAAGCAGACCCGAAACACAGAATGCAGCGGGGGCCTGGTGCGCACAGTGTCTGGGAACAGACATCCACGCCCCAGGAGCGCACAAAGACTGGGATGGAGCAGAATGTCATCCGTCACTGAGTTCGGATACCCAATGCATCTTGATGAAAAAGGTTGCAACCCAAGTGTGTAGCCCTGTTGTAGGAGATTCCATTGCAGCAGCAGTTTAGAAGCTACTTAAAGACACGAGATACTTTTCCCCTCTTGCTTATTTTTATTTTCTTTCTTTCTCTCTCTCTCTCTCTCACTTTCTCTCTCTGTCTCCCTTTCTTTCTTTCATTCTTTCAGTTGGAGTCTCTCTCTGTTGCCCAGACTGGAGTGCAGTGGTAGGGTCACAGCCACCACTGCAGTCTAGACCTCCTGGACTCAGGCGATCCTCCCGCCTCAACCCTTCCAAGTAGCTGGAACCACAGGCACGCACCACCATGCCGGCTTATTTTTTGATTTATTGTAGAGGCGAGGGCTCGCCATGTTGCCCAGGCTGGTCTCGACTGGGTCTCGATCCCCGAGCTCAGGCAGTCCTCTCTGCTCGGCTTCCTGAAATGCTGGAATGATAGGTGTGACCTCCCACGTCCGGCTCATTTTCCAGATATATTTTAAGAACAATGAAATGACTGTGAGGAAGGAATTGCCCTTTTGAACAAGGTAGACCTTTGATATTCAGACACTTAATATTTGTGGTTTTAATGGCATGGTTTCCTCCAAAGGTTAGTCTTTTAGATCACTGGTACGCATCCTCGGGCTTCCTCTCCAGGAGGAGGCTCTGCAGGGCTGGTGTCAAGGTTGGCCTCCCAGGTGGGACTAAGTTCAGCTGACTTGGATCCCTGTGTCAACACAAGGCTTTTCTCTGAGTTAGCTATCTATTGTCGCAATACAAACTGCCCTAAAACTTAGCTACTTAGAAACAATACACATTGCCTCGACCTTTCTAGAGCCAAGAAATCGGACTCTAGCTTAGCTGACTGCCCCCGCCTCGGGGTGTCTCAGACTGCAATCAAGGTGTTGGCATGGCTGTTGCTAAGCTCATACCGGACAGAGGCATCTATGTGGGCTTTTTCCACAGGAATACCTAAAATAAAGGCGGGGGAGAGACAGAGAGACAGAAGAGAGACAGAGGAGAGAAAGAAAGGGAGAGAGAGATTAAGAGTGAGAGATTGAGAAGATAGAGGGAATGATGGGGGAGAGAGAGAAAGGAGAGAGACAGAGAAACTGAGAGGGAGAGAGACTGAGAGATGAGAGAGAGAGATTGAGAGCGAGATAGAGGGAGAGAGGGAGAGAGAGAGAGACAGACTTAGAGACAGAGCAAGCAAGCAAAGCAGAAGTCCCTGTCACTTGGTAATCTGATCTTAGAAGTGGCAGACTTCTTGACTAGTGAGGCTGAACATTTTTTCATATATCTCTTGGCTGCTCCTTCATGTGTTCTTTTGAGAAGTGTCTTTTATTTTTTGAGTTGGAGTCTCACTCTGTCACCCAGACTGGAGTGCAGTGGCCACTCCTGGCCACCGCAACCTCGACCTGCTGGGCTCCGGCGATCCTTCCGCCTCAGCCTTCTGCTGGAACTACAGGTATGTGCTACCACGCCCAGCTGATTTTTGATTTATTGTAGAGATGAGGTCTTGCCAAGTTGCCCAGGCAGGTCTCGAACCCACGGGCTCAGGCAATCCACTCACCTCAGCCTCCCAAAGCGCGGGATTACAGGCTGAGCCACCGTTGTTTGCCCATGCTGTTTGTTTTTCCCTTTTCAGCATGTTTGAGTTCCTTGTAGATCCTTGATGTTAGGCCTTTGTCAGACATGGAGTGGGCAAATACTTTTTCCCAGTCTGTGGGCTGTCTCCCTGCTCTCTTACTGGTTTCTTTGGCTTTGCAGAAACTTGCCACTTTGATGAGGTCTCACTTGTCTATCTTATCTCTTATGGCATGGGCACTTAGGGTTTTGATCAGGAATTGGTTGCCAGTTCCAACTTCCATAAGGGTGTCTCCTGCATTTTCTAAGTTCTTACAGTTTGAGGTTTCACATTTAGATCTGTGATCCATTTAGAGTTAAAACTACACTGAGATACCACCTAACTCCAGTCAGGATGGCCATCATCAATAACTCAAAAAACAACAGATGCTGGAGAGGATGTGGTGAAAAGGGAACACTTCTCCACTGTTGGTGGGAGTGTAAACTAGTATAGCCTCTGTGGAAATCAGTGTGGAGATTCCTAAAAGTTCTGAAAATTGACATTCCATATGACCCTACAATCCCCCTACCAGGAATATACCCTGAAGAACTCAGGTCACTCTATAAAAAAGATACCTGCACACATATGTTTATTGCAGCATTGTTCACAATGGCAAGAACATGGAATCAATGTTCTACTACATAGCCAGAAAGAAGAACAAAGTCAAATTGCAGCCACGTGCATGGAATTCGAGTTTATAATACTGAGTGATCTCTCACAGAAGCAAAGAGCTGAGCATCCCATGTTTTCACTCATAGGTGGACCTTGAACAACTACCGTAATACCATAAGAAAAGGATTGAAAGTGGCAGTAGTTGATATCTGCCTGAGGAAGGGGGGCGCACCTCATTGATAAGGGTAACTGCACGGTGAATATTGGTATACCTAGCCCTGAATTGTACCCCACAATTTTAAAGAAAAGTTAAAGAGGAAAAAAAAAATGTACTGCAAAGATAAAAAAAAGAGAAGTGGCAGACTCATCTGAGCTGTATTATATTTCTTAGAAGAGAGTCAGCAGGTCTAAACCACACTCACAGGGTTCATTTTGGAAGCTGCCTACCATTATTTATTAATTTTATTAAATTATTAATTTTGCTACACCTTTCAAAATTACAAAGCCTATGTTTCTTATAAAAATGTCCTGGCAGCCGGGCTCGGTGGCTCAGCCTGTAATCCCGCGCCTTTGGGAGGCTGAGGTGAGTGGATTGCCTGAGCCCGCGGGTTCGAGACCCGCCTGGGCAGCAAGACCTCATCTCTACAATAAATAAAAAAATCAGCCGGACATTGTAGCGCATGCCTGTAATTCTGGCCACTCGGAAGGCTTTGAGGCGGAAGGATCGCCGGAGTCCAGCAGGTCGAGGCTGCGGTGGCCGGGAGCGGCCACTGCACTCCAGTCTGGGCGACAGAGTGAGACTCCAAATCAGAAAAAAAAAAATGTCCTGGCAAAGGAAATAATTTAGCAATGATGAAATGTAAAAAGGTGGATAAATTAGAGTATAATACCAAATAATACGGCTGACATGATTTATGCATATGCCATCAATAGGAGAAAAAGAAAAATGTGTATATAAGATTGTTTCAGTGATGCTGTAGATAGTATGGCATTTACTTATTAAGAAAATTGAAAATATATAGTTGATTATTGGGTAGGAATGATCATAGAAACTACATGAATCAATTGCATAGATTATTAAAATCATTCTAGACTGTTTGTATAATCCCATTTTTATTTTGCAAAATTGTCATACCCTTAGGTGAAACATTTGATGCTCTTTAAAAGACTTTTGAAATTATCTCAAACTGAAGTAATTTATCTTTAACATTATAGTTAATTTTCAAATTGACTACATTTTGTATAGGCAAATACACTTCTTATTTTCACAACCCTAAAATTTTGCTTAAAATAGAGAAGAATTTCTCTTTAATATCCCCCAAAGATCTCTCTTTTATCATTTATATATCACCTCAAAGTATCTTATGGAATCACTTTATTAAATTTGAATAATGAGTTTACATTTTCAGATCAGATCACTTTCATGTTGCATATGTAAATTCAGCAAAAAATAGGAAATAGATAACATAGGTAATCTAAAACTCAAGGATCAAGTTTATAAAAGGCAAAGACCATATAAATAACATATAGAAACATATTTTGCTTCTAGCTACTGGGGAGTTAACCAAAGATACTTTTGTTTCTAGTATTTGTGAAATCAGAATATGTGACATATTATAATATATAAAAATTATGGTAATTTTAATAATATCATCAAGAGTTTTCCATTTAACAGTATAATATTACAGTATTTGAGTATAATTTAGATTATTAAAGTGAAAATAAGCTAGTGATAGAAATATTGGTACTTTTGAAGAAACTAAACATCTAGGGTTTTCTGACACATTGAATAATTTTTACTTATTTTTGAAGCAGGGTCATCGTGAAGACTAAATGAAATAATCAATTACACTCCCAACCAGATTTTACAAATAGGGAAACTGAAACTCAGGATCATGAAGGGCTTTGTTTAAGGTCAAGGTCACTAGTTAATAAGGGCTACACATTTAAGTCTGACTGGAAAATCCTGAGCTCCTTCAGAGTTTTGTGAATGTGTTAAAAAAACAACAAAGTTAGCCTTCACTCTTTAAACTACAATATTAGTTACTATTAAATCGTGATGAAACAGGCATGTACAGGACAAAGTGATCTAAATGGAGTCTGAATCCAAAAATCTCAGCTCCTGACATAGAATTTGACAAGTCCAATTTGTAAATTCAAGGAAGACTTCAGTCTTGGCCATTAGAAAGATATACATATATTAAAAGAAAACAAAAGAATAAAAAACTGTCTTGCTCTATAGAAATTTTAACATGTTCACGAAACAAACAGAACAATATAATGAACCCTATGTAACTATCCATTGCTGAATTGTGACAACTGTCAACATTATGCCCTTCTGTTTTATCTTGTGATCCTACACCCCACCCTACGTACTTATTATAATTCTTTAAAGTATTAAGGGTGAAATATATGCAGATTGAAGTGAAACCCCTAAATCTATCAAGATATAGAACACGACATCCTTACCAGCATTTTTTTTCTTCTCCTTCCTTCGTCAATACCCCTGGCAGTCTCTTCCCAGAAATTCTATTTCGATTAGCTTTATTTACTCTATCACTTCTTATAATCAGAATCATATAGAATATTATTTTGTGTTCAGTTTCTTTATTTTGATACAATGTCTATGTTTCCTCCGTATCTACTATCTGTCTTTCTTTCTATTTCTATCTCTGTCACTCTATCTTCTATCTATCTATCTATCTATCTATCTATCTATCTATCTATCTATCTATCTATCTATCCATCCATCCATCTCCATTCATCCATGTATTGTTTGTTCCTTTCTATTGCCAGTATATTCACTATGTGAATTTACTAAAACATATTTTTTATTTGTTTTTATATTATCCTATTGATAGACAGCTGAGTTGTTTCCAGTTTTTTGACTAGTATGACTAAGTCTGATGTAAACACTAATTTTGAAAATTTACATTTCATGTCACTTGGATAAATAGCTAGGGATGGAATTCCTAAGTAAAGGGGAATACTGAATTTTAAGAAACTGCTAGACCTTGGCAACTTGGTTGTACCTCTTTACAGTTTCACCAGTAATGTGTGAGAATTTTACTTGTTCTATTTTCTGGCCAACATTTAGTATTGTTAGTCTATCTTTGTATTTTATTTTGCCATTCTAGTGGTGGGTGTGACGCTATCTCATTGTGGTTTAGTTTTAATTTAGCTGATTATTAGGGATGTTGAGAATTTTTTCATATGCTGACTGCCATTCATACATATGCCCATGTGAAGAATAGTTAAAGACTTTTGTCCACTTAATTGGAATGTAGTCTTATTGAATTGTAAGATTCTTTTATACACATTCTTATATTAGTTTATTTGTCTCATATGTACTTTACAAATATTTTTTTCTCACTCTGAGGCTTGTCCATCTTCTTAAATGGTAACTTTTGATGAACAGATGCATCCATACTGATGGAGTCTAGTTTTATGTTTTTCTTCTTTATGGTTGTTACTTTCTGTGTCTGTCTAAGACATAATTGCTTACTCCATATAAAAAGTATTATTTCTTATATTTCCTTTTAAGAGTTTGAGAGCTTCAGTTATTGCATTTAGTTTTTTGCAAAATGTAAAATAAAAGTTAAGTTTTTTGTATGGTGTGAGGTAAGGGTCAAGACTGATTAATTTTCTCTTTTTTAGATAGCCAATGTTTTTCAGTGCCTCGTTTTTGAAAACACTTTTCTTTCCCCATTTTAAACTATTTTGATGCTTTGTTAAAAATAAATCAATCATAATGAGTGATGATGCAGAAATTGTTGTGCATATAATAGAAGGCAATATGTCAATAGAAATATGAACATACTTACCTTTTCACATTTATTCGGACATTTAACAAATAATTTTTGCTCAAGTTGAGTGTATGATATATCAAAGATGGTAAGTATTAAACACACACAATCAATAAACTTACATTTGCTTCTAAGAACATCACAAAAAATCTCCTTCAAAAAGAGCACAGACCTTCCACTTGTGGGAGAGATTCAATGAAATTGTTTCATTACCATCAACTAAATGTTTAAGCCTAGGAGCTGAAAATAGGCAAATCTTGCCCTTGATAATCTTTAGTTTTCCCTTCTCTCTGTTACTGGATTCTCTTTACGTTCCTAAACTTTCAGGTTTGGAATTGGTCACGGCTCGGTTCATGAATTTCCCATCCTTGTCTTTAAATATCATCTTGATGCTGGCAACTTCCTGTTTCAATTCTTTTCCTTTTCTTTCTTTTATTTCATGTCATTTTATCTTATTTGACTGGCTGTTCCAATTTTACAGTATACATTGTATCTTATTGGAGTTGAACTTCAAATGATATTATGCCACCTTCCATATGATCTAAGAAACTTACAACTGTATCTTTCCATTTCTCCTTTCTTGTCCCTTTAACTTTAATCAGACATTTTACACCTCATCTGACGTGTTAAAAACTACACAATAAGTTCTAGTTAATTTTACCCTAAACTGCATATTATGTTTAAAGTGATTTAAACATATGAGAAGAAATCTTATAATATCAAAGACAGACTGAAGATTAAAAAAAGAATCCTTAATGAGGGAGATAACTCCAGAGAAAACATTTTTAAAAATGTCTCTTTGTCCCTAGTCAAGATCCTTTGACTAATCCTAATGTTTTTTTCTCTTACCTAAAAAAGTGAAATACGGTGTGCAATAACCTTTCATCAAACTCAGCCTCATAGGTGGAGAGTGAAAGTCTGCTGTTGTTCCTTGATGCTGCTGCCTAACAGTTGACAGGGGGATTCTGGTGAAACTATTGTGTTGCTTAGTTATCTGGAACACACTGTTTTTTCCACTGTATTAGTAATATGTCATTAAAAAAAACTGTTTAGCACATATATGAATAAGTGAAAGAAAATGATTGCTCATTAATAGCACAGAAATTCAGAGTCAAGGATGATGGTAATGCCAGACAACCTCAATTACTCTGTAGGGAGCTGAGGTAGGGATGCCTTTGCATTCTGATGGTTCACTGTACACAGATTTTGTTTCATGAACAAAATTATTTAAAATATTGTATACTTTTTTAAGACTATGTGTAAGGTATATATAAAATGGAAAGGCTTTTATGCTTAGACCTGGGTTCCATCCCCCCAAATATCTCATTATGTGTATGCAAATATTCTAAAATCTGAAAAAAAAATCCAAAACATTTCTTGATCCAAGCATTTTGGATAAGGTACACTCAACCCAATTATCAAAACTCAAACGTACAATTTAGGTTTTTTAAATTTGTTGTATGAAAATTTGTCATAAAATGAGAAAAAAGACATAAACAATATTGACTATAGTTAATAACACACATGCTGAAATATTTAGAGACAAGATATAGATATCTGCAACTTATTTTGAAAAGCATCAAAAATAAGTTTTTATCTATTGAGAGATAAAAAGATATGTGATGAAACAAAAACAGTAAAATTTTTAATCCAGAGCATTGGGAATGAATCTAGGAATATTTGCTCTAAAATTCCCTTAACCTTCTTATAGGTTGGAATTTTTTTATAAGGAAATGTTGAATAAATTGACTGAATACATACATGTTTCTTGCATAGAAAAATATGGCAAACCAGGGTAAGAGATATAATACCAGGAGCCAAGAAGGAAAGAACCAGACAACCAAAGATTTCCTGACATGCTTCTTTTATTTTAAAATATTTCACAGATCTATGAAGTGAAAATTAGCCAAGACTCAGGGGAAAATTTGTGGGTGTTTGCGGGTGTTTGCAGGAACTCATGAATACCACCGAACATCTGCAAAAATATTTTCTATTCGCTATGCACTATTCACAGATACTTTTTCAATGGACAAGACAGCTTGCAAAAACTAGTATAAACCAAGCTGTATGAAGAAAAATTCTTGGCCAGTAAATGCTCGAGTCTCTTCTGAATACAATGTGGTTAAATAATTCTACTCACTGTATTTCTGAATGTGTTAGTACAGTGTCATGCATACTTTTCCATCTGGAATTATGCAATATAAAATGATGACTAGAAGGAATGACTCATGCCTTGTCAAAAATAACAATCGATAAACCATAAACCTTATCTTTTGGTATGTATTACTTTTATTTGGATATCCTAGGCTGTCTTAGATACAATAGCAGTTTTATATGTGCAGAATATTTTCTAATTAGAGATAGTCATACTTAAGATCATTTTGGGGACAAGACTGTCTGCATGTGACTCCTGGCTATACATTTACTGGCTAAACATCTTTCTAAGACTTCGGTTTTCTGACCTGTAAAATGCGTATGATAAAAGCTAATCTCCTAGAGTTGTTTTTAAGATTAAATACGCATTTGCAGCCGAGCTTAGAGAGTACTCAACAAATGTTAGCTAGTGTTATTAAATCCATGGAAACAGCTGGAAAAAATCGATATGATAAAATCTTCAGACATTCAAAGATCAGGGGGACCTGAAAAACACCCAGACCTCTGATTCTGCTGCATATTCGAACCGTGGAAAGTATCGTATTAAAACAAGATCCAGATCAACGTGGAGAATAATTTTTTAAAAGCTAATTCAGGCTAGGCATGGTTGCTCATGTCTGTAAGTCCAGCATTTTGGGAGGCCGAGGCAGGAGGATCGTTTGAGCCCAGGAGTTCAAGACCAGCCTGGGCAACCTACCAAAACCTTATGTCTACAATATATAAAAAAGTTAGCTGGGCATGGTGGCATATGCTTGTAGTTCCCGCTACTCAGGAGGCTGAGGTGGGAGGGTTGCCTGAGTTTATCAGGTTGAGGATGTGGTGAGCCGTGATCATGTCATTCACTCCAGCATGGGCAAGAGAGCGAGACCTCGACTAAAAGAAGAAGCTAATCTAGTTTCACATAGCTGAAGGATTCATCAAGGAGTTCTGGAACACAAATTCTAAAAATAATTCCAAGAGGCCAGGCATGGTTGCTCATGCCTGCAATCCCAGCGCTTTGGGAGGCCATGGCAGGAGGATTGCTTGAGCCCAGGAGTTCGAGACCCGCCTGGGCAGCATAGTGAGACCTCATCTCTAGAACAATAAAAAAAATTCCAAGACTCCTTTAAGGCACTGTTGGCTACTACTTTGGAACAGATTCTTAATCTTACTATGTTTATTTTCTTACTACATTTAGGTTTCTTTCTCTGAGGTGATCTGCAGAAATATTATGTGCAGAAAAGTGAAATGGTATTTTAAGGGCACAAACAACTAATGAGAAGTGATTAATGAAGCAAAGATTATTAGAGTTCATCTTAGTATGAAAATATGGTGATAACTTTTCTCTAAAATACATACATAAGGCAGTCTATACTCTCAAAATATGTAGCTCTTATGTGGATTCCTCATGGAAAAAATGAAATGCCATTAAAACTCCAGTTTATTAAACCTACTGAGATCTATTAAGCATGAGTATATTTTCTGAGGCAAAATGCTTGCCCTTGTGATAATGTCTTTTAATATTCCTCTCCTCTCTGATGAGGGTCAAGTGCACAAAATACCGTTGCTTAGTACATCAGTTATCAAGAGCTACTCCATACTTATTTCATCAACATAACTGGATGGCTGTCTTTCAGATTTCTTTGGAAAAACTCCATTTGGGCTCAACCTCCTCTTTGATTTATCAGCGACCCAGATGCCTGGGCTAACACCTTCTTGGACTGCCTGTTTTGGACTGGAAGTTCAGACTTATTTTGTGTAGACAATCGTTCCTTTTGACACAGAAGGCTGGTAGAACCTGCATGGGGTGACTGCTTTATTCATCTGCTGATTAAATTTACACTGTTGTTCTGTTTTCCCCCTCACATTGGGTCTGGCTTATCATTTTGGATGCCAAAGGAATGTCTGCTTCAGTTATAAGAAGCTCCCCCCCCCCCGTCTTTTTTTTCCACTTGCCAGGACCTTCTGTTATAGCATGTAAGTGCAACAGGAAAGAGAAAACCCTCAGAGTTCTTGGGCTCATTAGTGATCATCTGATTACATTTTAATGGGGAAAGGAAGAAGCCCAAGGATTATATTGAAAACATATTTCTCCCCCTCCTTGTATTTATCACTCAAATGCACCCTGGCAAAAAAATGTATAGCCAAAAGACACAGCGATATGTAGCTTCTGTGCAAACTAGATTAGCCCCAATCCCTGGCTCACCAACCGGCTCTACGCATCAGAGTCCCGGCAACCTCAGTCTCCAGATATGTCAGCGAAACAAATCACGACTCCACGAGTGGGATGCTTTGGTCCCACCTCGTCTTGCAAGCGTTAATTGTGCGTTTCTTTTTCCACAACAACAGCAAAAACATCTTAGAACTCTTTTGTTTATCACAGAAGAATTCCAAATTAAAACCACTTAAGAGCACAGCAGTTTATTTGGTAGATACTCTGTCCAGGGTAAGGAAAATAAAAATAGGCTTCACAGCTTATGAAATTGAGTTTATAGAAAAAATAATCAAATAATTGTTTTCTTTTTGTTTAGGCAACAATGATTTTTTTTTTTCTTTTTCTTTTTTTTTTTTTTTGAGTTGGAGTCTCACTCAGTCGCCCAGTTTGGGGTGCAGTGGCACCCTCATGGCCACCCTAGTGTTCACCTGCTGGGCTCAGGGAATCATTCTGCCTCAGCCTTCCAAGAAGCCAGAACTACAAGTGTGCACTACCAGGCCCAGCTAATTAAAAAAAAAAATTTTTTTGTAGAGACGAGGTTTCGCCAAGTTGCCTGGGCTGGTCTTGAACCTGTGGGCTCAGGCAATCCTGTTGCCTTGGCCTCCCAAAGTGCTGGGATTACAGGCTGAGCCACCGAGCCAGGCCAACAGTGATATTTTTTAAGTGATACTCATAGAATATCAAGGCCATTCAAGAACAGTAACCTGCTGCAGAGCTTATTACACTCTGACACATGGGCTAATGCTACTCCCAGCAGGGGAGCCTCTGTTCCACCACGCTGAGGTCCGGTGTCACTGTTGAGATGTTTTTGACCAATCGTGGTGAATAGAAGTGATATGTGTGACTTCTGAGTAGAAGCTTTAGCAGCCAGCACGCAGTTTATTAGGATCCTTTTTTCATTCAACTTGAGGACTGCCAGTATTCCAGGAGAAGCTGAGGTTCTTGCCACAAGATAATTAAGAAAAAATTGAGAGTTAACCTGTACTGTGAGGAATGAGCAATTTTTTTTGCATGCTAATGAGATTTTAGGTTGCTTGTTATCACACCATTAGCTATATATCATAGATAGTTTATATTTTCATATATATAGAAATGCTAGGCTGAATGTAGGGTAGCATTTATACACTGAGTTTCTCTTCAACATCGCAACACTTGTGAAATCTTCCCTGTCTTGGTGACCCTCCAATAACTTCAAATAGATTAGATAGCTAGATAGACAGACAAACAGATAGAACTTCAAATAGATTATATAACTAATACACAGAAGTGTCCAGTCATACTAAATATATCCTCACAATTTTAAAACACTGTATGCTGATAGTTTAAAAGTTATGAAATTTGTTGGATAGGTTAAAAATGGTACCAGTAAGGCCAAAGTCATGATAACCAAACTTTAACTAGACCAGTTGATTTTATTCAATGAAGGAAAAAATTTGCAGAGGTCACATACTTGACATTTATTCCTAGATATAGAGAAAATTCAAGGTGTTGTTTATAGGAAGACTAAGTGAGAATGTATACTCACCCTTCTGAAAATTCTAAACATAAACAGAAATGAATACCTTAATGTTGATATTAAATTTGATACATAAATATTAAATTTGTTAAAAAGTTTATAAATATCTAGGACCACTTTCTCCTAATGTGCTTTTGAAATTACACTACCATGAGAAAGAATGTGGCTATTAGTCTTAGCCACATACAATGGTATATAGCATCTCTTTCTTGTGTTTACAAATAATAACAGGTTTCTACTAAAAGGCTTGGTTTATATTCTAGCATTAAAAAGTTCAATACTTATTAAATTATCACCAATAAAATAATGCATAGAATATATTACTAGCTTAAGATTGAAAAGGACTATTTTTGAGAATTTGATGGAAAGCATTAACCATATCTGAATTCCCTTATTTACGTATCGACATCTGATATGTACTAAGTTTGAGTTTCAGTTAAAAATCACAGTGATGGATGATGGTATATCGATAATAAATTAAAATATTTTAAAGCATATGTGCCACCTTGCTAAACCATATTTATTGAAGAAGACTCAACAGTCTAAGACTAAGGAGAATGAAAATCACTAGAAACTTAACCCCAACGATGCTTCCACTAACTGCTATTGAGTTTGTTACAGACTGACACTCTCACTAATAAGTAGTAAAAAAGTTAATTGTCACTGAATGATAATAAATATACGGAAGTTGAGATACAACATATATGATCTATTTGAAGTTTTGTGATCTAGCAATCATCTATCCATCAATCTTCTGTTTGAGAGCCACCAAAATGGTGAAGATTTGAAGGACCATAATCTTAAAGAGACATCCAGAGCATGAAGATACACACTGTATTATTCACAATAGCAAAAACTTGGAACCAACTGTGCTGCCCATTGAAAGAGAACTGGACAAAAAAATGTGATACACATGCACGATGGAATATATGCAGCCATAAAGAAGGACAAAATTATGAACTTTGTAGCAACTTGGATGGACTTAGAGGCTATAACACTGAGTGATCTATCACAGAAACAAAGAACCGAGTGTGACATGTTCTCACTCGTAAGCGAATCTTGAACAACTATCATAATACTATAAGAAAGGGATTGGCAGCAGTGGGAAACTGTCAGGGAAGGGGGGAGCACACCTCATTAACAAAGGTATCTGCATAATGACATTTGTATACGTAACCCTGAATTGTACCCCACATATTTAAAATAAGAAAATTTATAATAAATAAATAAATGCAGCTGAAAAATCACACACACACACACACACACACACACACACACACACACACACACACAAGAAAAAGGATACATGCTGCATCAGCACAGTTTTTTCACTCAAAGCGTTTGCTACATGAGATGAAAAACCTTGGTAGAAAGCTATACCTGGTAGACTGATAAACGGGTGGAATTAATTGGTTCATTGGGTTTGTGATGTGGAAATGACAATGTAGACCCCATCAAAGAGAAAGACCTTCGGTAAAAACTCCATATTTTGCTTAGAGGCTATACTTTTGAGAGGCTTCACTCTAGGAATAGAAAAGCAATGGAAATAGAAAAAGTCCTCACACAATCTGAAGGCCATCTATGAATTATACAATTCCTTCTTGTATTAAGGCGATCTTTCTTTAGTCTAACTTCCACCCAGATACAAAAGGAATCACGTTCAGAGGAAGATTCTATTGAACTGAGCTTTAAATTACATCCCTTTCCAAATACACTTTTGCCACCAATGTGGCAGTGTTGGCAGCTGGAGCCTTGTGTAAGGTGTTTATATCTCGGTGACTGTATCCCCATGAACAGGTTAATGCTGCAATTAAAAAAAAAACCCTTTAGGCCGGGTTTGGTGGCTCAGCCTGTAATCCCAGTGCTTTGGGAGGCTGAGATGAGTGGATTGCCTGAGCCCATTGGTCTGAGACCCGCTGGGCAACTTGGCGCGACCTCATCTCTACAATAAATCAAAAACTAGCTTGGGGTAGTGATGCACACCTATAGTTCTGGCTACTTGGAAGGCTGAGTGGAAGGATTGCCGGAGCCCAGCAGGTCGAGGCTGTGGTGGTCGGGAGCCTGTTACTGCACACCAGTCTGGGCGACAGAGTGAGACTTCAACTCAAAAAACAAAGAAAATCCTTTAGGGGAGAGTGTGCTGCCTTTGGTCTTCTGACATGTTACCTACAGCCTTCCTTCTCTGGAAGATGTAACGTCCAAGGTGCCATCTTGGAAGTGGAGAGTGGGCCCTTACGAGATAGGAAACCCGCTAGTGTCTTGATCTTCGACGTCCCAGCCTCCAAAACACCAGGAGAAGTTTCTGCTCTTCATAAATTATCCAGTCTGTGCTCTTCTGCCATAGTAGCACAAAATGGACTAAGACACTCTCGTTTTTCAATGTTTTCAAAGCAGTTAGTCAAGCCAGTTAACACCACAAAATTTTTATAATGTAAGTCCCCTCAGGCTTCTCAAATTCTATAACTGTTGCATAAATCAGTGCTTCCATTTAAGCTCTACTTAATCCCAATACACTGAAAGCAATATTAGCCTTAATCATTGTAAGGCTTCAACATGAGAGGGGTTATTGCCATCCCACTTACTATCAGATGTGGATGTTGCCTTCTGACCATCGTGTAATGTATGTTAAGAATCTTATCTCGAGCAACTGGATTTTATGCTCACTTTTATTACACAAGGCAGAGTCTAAAAATATAACTTGGATGCAAGTAGCAAATCTGGAAGTTTATCCCAAGAGGAAGAAAAGTCAAGAGCAGGAGGTTAAGAAAAAGAAGGAGGGAAAGATAAAGATTCATATCAAGTCTGTTGCTGTGGGCAGAGGACTCTCAGTTCCACTAGGACCTCTGGAAATTTGCCCAGAATACCGCCCAGAAAGCCACTCAGAGGGGAGAAGACCTAAACACTTAGCCTTTGCACCTCTGGTTGAGGGGCACTCCTGGGAATGTCAACTTGTCCCGCACGTAGACTGCCCTTGTGTGTCAGCCAGTGGGATCTCCTGACCTCCATGGAGTGAGCAGGTGAGTCATGCGTGCTGCATGTGGGAAGCTGTCTGACCCTGCACAGAAGCAGCCATTACAGTTGAACCTGACAACCAGTGGTCCAAGAGGACAGGACACAGAATGTCACGGTTGTTTGCTACTTAAGGTGTCCTTCCAGCATCTCAACCTAAAACTCAAGGTGTTTCCCAGGGCCTCTGCTTTCTCAGCAGGTCCTCTGGTGTTTCCCTTTCCAGTTCTGTGAATCTGCTGAAAGTGGTTTTGATTCTGAGACCAAAGATGGAAAAAATTCTCATGATACAAAGTGGCATCAACTGTAATACTTAGGTCTTCACGCTTCCTCTCTTTCCTTGATGCTTGTGTTGTAAAAACTCACTGAATGTGTACATCTCTCATGTCTTTAAAACAGCTCTGCAAATAGTGCTCCAAATTTATTTTTTCAGAATAACGAAACAATTGGTCAAATAATACTTCGTTCATCTTTTTCCAGAAGTCAAAATGAAAGTGTATGATAAAAATGCTGAACAACACAAACAATTTTCTTCGATTCTTTATATCTGCCTTTCTCGGTATCACACATAATGACATGTATGTAGGCTATATGAGTGTAAATTTCTAGATGTATCCTTAACCAATCTCAAAACAGATGTTGAAATTCAAATGAGACAAAAGATAGACATATTTGCCTTTGTACTCTCCCTTAAAGACCTCAATATTGTGTTCTTTAGCATTGCAATTATCCATTATTTCCTTCCCAGAACAGAGTCTGTTTCAAGTCTGCCTGGACTTGAACTTTGCACAAGAAACAGGAGGCTTTTGTATATTAACTCTCTCAAAATGTGCAGGAAAGAAAAGTTTGGACCTTCCTCTGGTTCTGCGTGTTTGTGATCTCATATTTTCTGTTCTTTTTTTTTTCATGGAAAGGAACCGGGCCTGTATATATTTCCAGAATGCATAATTTATGTACAGTATTTCTGAGAGCTAATTTTCAGGGTTTTAAAGTTAGTGTGATTGTCTGGGATGCTTAAAGGAACAAACACTGTAGAAACAAGCTAGACATCCTGCATCATATCAGTAAACTGTCATTGGAATGATGTCCAGGACTAGGAGTCAGTCCAAGATAAGCAGGCGTGGTAAAAGGAATAAAATCTCACAAGGAGAAGGATACTGTGGATGTGAATGTGCTAAACATACTGGCATCCTTGAGGGAGTGGGATCAGGAGATACGAGATAAAGTAAAAAGTGCGTGTTTGAATCCAAGTTTGAACTATGCCTCATTTTTAAAAATTATAATAATGCAACCCACAGAAAATTTTTAGCTGAATTTATCCAGAGACTATTGTCAATGAAGAAAGTTTCTTTCATCCGCATTGGATAATATGGAATTTTGTAACAAATTTGGATTGCTACAATTTGGAGGAAATCTGTGAGAAATACTGCAAATCAATGGGTAGATCTCTGTCACCACACAAATCAAATGCATCCTTACAAGATATAATGTGTCAATTGGACAAGACGTCAACCAGGGCTGGTGTTGACATACTGAGATCTCAAGTCTCACACAACTGTGGAGAAACTTTGTGAGGGAGAACAAAGTTGAGCCGTTAATTGAACACGCAAGACGCTTTTCAAAGGCAGTTGTTGGGATCAGAGAAGTGCCAGGCTCTGTGCTAAGAGGATGTTGAATCCAGGAGATCATGTCCAGAGTGGCTTCACGAGTTGAAAACAATGTCCTCCATGTTTATATTGATGGAAATGAGGAAGACAGGCAAGTCGGGATGCAGACTTCCCCCACCCAGAAGAGCCATCACCACAAAGAGTAGGGTACAGCTCACCCTGGAAAGACAAGTTAAGAAGGAAGCCACAAGGGTGGAGGAGAAAAGGGCTCCCTGCTTATGAGTTAGATGTGGATCTTGGGGATGGAACTAGGTTGGGTGATAGGCCCCCAAACTTCTGGGTCTAATTCTGTCCGCAACACTTGGTGAGCCAGTGAAATAAGGAAACCCAAATGCTTAATCAATGACATTTGAGCTTTGTCTCAGGATCCGTTGACATTTTTGGTTAGGTTGTTGGTATATAAGAAATTAAAAAAAAATAACTTAAACATGGGCTAAAGGACTTTATGTATTTATTTTTGAGTTGGAGTCTCACTCTGTCACCCAGGCTGAAGGACAGTGGCACACTCCTGGCCACCGTGGCCTCGACCTACTGGGCTCAGGCGATCCTTCTCACCCAGCCTTTCAAGTATCTGGAACAACAGGCACACACCACCATGCCCAACTAAGTTTTTGATTTATTGTAGAGACGAGGTCTCGCCAAGGTGCCCAGGCTGGTCTCAAACCCATGGAGGCAGGCAATCCTCTCACCTCAGCCTCCCAAAGTGCTGGGATTCTAGGCATGAGCCACGGCGCCCGGCCTAGCTAAAGGACTTTATTAGTCAGAGTCTTGACAGGAGAGAAAGCACAGATAATCTTAATTAAAGAGGAGTGTGCAGGACTCAGGGGATCAATATGCAATGCTGAGTCACCAACAAAATAGCAGCAGTAGAAAACCATGACTACAGATAAGGCTAAAGTGACAATCCCAGGAAACAAGGCTACTGGAGCCAGTGAAAGCTCAAGCCATCGAAGAGGAACCTCTGGTCTTCTCTTATGACATACATGTTCTCTTTTCTACCACCAAAATCCTCATTGGCTGAGGCTAACTGGAAACCAGAAATTAAGTGAAGCCGGGGTGATAGTGTCTGCAGGTTTACACCTCCCGCACCACCTCAAGTCACAGAGCTGAACAAAATCGTGTCATGTGGAGAATGTGATAGGAGAGAACACGGAGAATGAGCTTTGTAATAACAGAGGGCAAAAGGGATCAAGATCGATGAAGGTATTTTGTTCCAAATTCTAGAATCCTCGAGTGGTTGAACAGTTATTTCGTTTTAATGTGATTTTTAGTAGACTTTTTAAAAAGAGCAGTTTTAGGTAGCATAAGTTAGCGCGAGGGACAGAGATTTCCCGGTCCTCACTCAGGCACAGACCCCCGCCCCTCGTCCCACCAGCAACATTGCTCCACAGAGCAGAATGTTTGCTAGTTAATGACTCTGCCCTGAGACGTCATCACGCAGTTTCCATTGGGACTCGCTCTTGGCATTGCACGTTCTATAGTCTGGGACACGTTTACAACAGCACTTCTCCATCTTTGAAGTGTCATTCTGAGAGCGCCGCTGTTCTGAAGTTCTCTGTTTCCTCCCCCTCATCCCTCTTTTCCCTAACCGCTGGAAATCACTGATGTTTTTGCTGTCTCCATAGTTTTGGTTTTCTCAGAATCATATTCACACAGGAATATGGATTTAAGTTTCCACTTATCTTACATGACTTGATAGCTCATTTGTTTTTAGCATCGAATAATGGTACCACAGTTTATCCACTCACCTACCGAGGGACATCTTGGTTGCTTCCATACTTTGGCAATTTTGAATAAAGCTGCCATAAAAATCTGTGTGTGAAGTTTTCGTGTGGATCTAAGTTTTCTACTCCTTTGGGTAAATGCCAAGGAGCACAATTGCTGGATCATATTGGAAGACTGTGATGTTCAGTTTTGTAACTGCCAAACTGTCTTCCAAAGTAACTGTATCCAACAAGATGAATGAAAGTTCCTGTTGCTCCACTTCCTTGCCACCATTTGATGTTGTCAGGGTTCTGGATGTTGGCCATACTAATTGGTGCATGAGGTTTCTTACTGTTGCTTTAATTTTCATTTTCCTGATAAACAACATATGATGTGGAGCATCTTGCTATGTACCTTTTGCAAATTTTTCCCCCAATCTGTGACTTGTGTTCTCATTCTCCTGATGTACTTTTCACAAAAAATAAGTTTTTAGTTATAATGAAGTCAAGCTTGTCAATGAGATAGTTCATGGATTGTGCCCTTGGTGTTGTAGTAAAAAGTCATCACTATACTCAAGAGTATGGTTTTCTTCTATGTTACCTTCTAGGAGTTTTAGAGTTTTGCACTTTACCTTTGGGTTTGTGATCCACTTTGAATTAATTTTGGTGAAGAGTATAAGGTCTGTGTCTGGATTTTTCTCTTTTTTTCATGTGAACTTCCAATCTTTCAAGCACTGTTTGTTGAAAAGATTATCTCCTCTCCATGGTATTGTGTTTGCTTCTTGCCAAAGATCAGTTGACTATAAGATCAAGCTCCACAAAATAATGTTTCAGTCAATGATGGACCACATACATGACAGTGGTCCTACAAGATTATAATGGACTACCATATACAGGTATACAAACTTAAGTGGGTTTATCTATTTCTCCTTGCAGTTCTACCAGTTTTTACCTCATATACTTTGGCGCCCTGTTGTTAGACACGTGCATGATAAGAACTGCTGTGTGTTTTAAAAAACCAACTTCATTGTCATTATGTAATGTCTTCTATATCCCTGATAACTTTCCTTGGTTTGGAGTCTTCTCTGTAAGAAATCAATAGAGTCACTCCACTTTCTTTAGTGTTAGCGTGATATGTATTTCACCATGCATTTACTTTTAATCTATGTATTTTAAAATATTTAAATAGGGTATCTTCTAGGCAACATATAGTAGGTCATGTATTTTGATGCATTCTGACAATCTTTGTCCTTTAACAGTGGTTTAGAGTTGGGCAATTTTCTTCTTCCACATCGAAGGCTAGAGGGGGTTAGATATTGCCCTTCTTCCATGTTAGTTTAGCTCTGATAAAATCAAAAAATGTTAGACTTAGATAGCTTTTCCTAAGGGCAGATCTTGTTAATAACCGTAGGCTTTGATATATTTCAAAATGGCTCCTTTTCCCCTCCCTCCGCTGGAGACATGAGGTAATTTTTCTCCTACATGCCCCGTGAGAGTCTAGTTAAGTCCCTGGAGGCACAACTCACTAAAGCATGGGGCCACTAATGATTGGGTCTCCCTGGAGCGTTCATCTCTCAGCTTTGTCTATGCTGAGCCTCAGCAGTCAACAGTTAAAGTTCAGACTTTCCCGCCCCAGCTCTGGTTCCCCTGGGACTTTCTGCTCTGAAAAGTGGAGATTCTCTGTGTCCATCTGTCCATCTCTTTAACTTTGGGGCAGTGATTGCACTGTGAGTCCACCTTTCTGAGGTTTCAAAGAAGCATTCTTCAGTTTGTCCATCTTTTTACTTGTTGTGACAGAGTGGCTACTTCCAGCTTCTTACGTAGTGGACCAGAATCTGAGAGTCTCCTGGCTTAAATATTTCGTGGTGCTAAGAATTACGGTGGGAACTGTGGAGGGAGTATTACCAGGCAATCCTGGGGAGAAAATAATGTTTTGCTTACTTGATTTGAACTGCTGGACAGAATTAATGCTTTAGGGTATTATTGGATCATCAGGTTTTTTCCAACGACTAATAGGGTAATTGGGAAATGTAATATATTTATAGATATTGGCATATTTAGAAAATATTCCAGAGTACTTTGGGGGAAGAAAATCTAAATAATGCCTCTTTGACAATTTTTCTAAAGGAGATAAGGCTGAAGCCTTTGGTGGGAAAGTGTTCTTTTGCACTGTTGAGATATTAATGTAGAATAGATTATTTTTCAATAATCTCACATACAGAAATCTCTCTCATTACTCTCCCTTGCCTGCCAACTATGGACAGCTACAGACTTTGGGGATTTGACATGTATTATGGGTGTTCCACGGATCAAACCTCTCACACATTTGTTTTTGAGATGTCGCTAGAATTCCAGTCTGACTTTGTTAGGATAATCCTTGGCAGGCCCATTGGGATTATTGAGGTTGGAGGGAGGAGTGAAACAGACCTCAAAGAAACATTGAGACACCACGGAAACATTTTTCCAAAATATTCTACAGCATGAGTTTTGCTTCAAGCGTGTTTATAAATTTTGGTGTAATGAAAAAGAAGTATTTGGTCACTTTCCCCTATCTCTGGCTCAGGACTCCTAAAATGATGGTCTGCTGAGTGATGAGTGACTTTGTATTCTGAAATGACTGATGGCTGGGGCCCCTCAGTTTCAGAATGAAGGACGACCGCATGTCTAGAGGATTGACTTGTTTTTTTTTTGAGTTGGAGTCTCGCTCCGTCGCCCAGACTGGAGTGCAGGGGCCGCTCCCGGCCACCGCAGCCTCGACCTGCTGGGCTCCGGCCATCCTTCCGCCTCAGCCTTCCGAGTAGCTGGAACTACAGGCGCGCGCTACCACGCCTGGTTGATTTTTTTTTTTATTTATTGTAGGTCTCACTGCCCAGGCGGGTCTCGAACCCGCGGGCTCAGGCAATCCACTCGCTTCAGCAGAATTGACATTTTTAGCCCTGTTCCCCAACCTCCAGGTAGGAGAGGAAGACAGGGGATTGAGTTGAATCAGCAATGGGCGCTGGTTAAATCAATTATGCCTGCATAATGAGACCTCAATCAAGACCATCGACTACAGACGTCGGGAGGCGTTCAAATTCACGAACATGTCAAGGGAGGCATACCGTGACAGGCCATGGAAGCGTCACACTTCCCCGTCCCTTGCTCTGTGAGCATTTCCATTCGGCTACAACTGAGTTGAAATCCTTTCTAACAACCCAGTACATGTAAATGAAAGGGTTTCTCGCGTGTTGTGAGTAGGTCTCATGAATTATCAAATCCGAGGAACCTCTGATTAATAGCCAGTTGGTTAGAAACATGGGTGTCTCCACCACCGTACTGTTCTACCCTGGAGCTTGGAACTTGGGGCATATGCCCAGGGCGGGAGAAATTTTGTAGGACTGAGCCTTTAATCAGTGTAGTCTGTGATGACTCTGGGAGTTGGTTTTAGAATTGAAATGGGTTTTTGGACACCTAGTTGGTGTCAGAAAATGACACAATTTGGTATTGACATGTAGCTATATCACCTCTTATATCTTAAAATCAGTGTACTTTGACAGTTTTCATATATGTACATTATACTTCAATAAAACTTTTAAAAAAATGTTTAGGGCCCAAATGGGTGATCACCCATATGGTAACTTTTGCAAATTTCTGTAAACTTTTATATTAACCACTGCTATCAATAGGGAAGTCTTAACATCCAGGTAATTCTACTAGAACTCTGGGAAATGTGGATTCTTGACCTATGTCATCCTAGTTTATCTGAGAAATAAGGCAGGTTCTTTTTAAGGAGCAGAGTTTTATCTTGAAGGTAGGCTTTGGCAGATACTCTTCCTTGTTACACTTTCTTAATCTTTCTCTTCTTTACCTCTAAACGTTACAGTGCTTCAAGATTTTGATCTTGTCCCTTTTTTCACTTTATTTTTCCTCACTTTATTGCCTTTTATAGTATGGCATTTAAAAATAGATTTGGGGGTACAAGTGCAGTCTTGTTACATGAATATCTTACATAGTGGTAATGTCTGGGCATATTGCTTAACCATCACCCAAATAGTGAACATCGTATCCAACAGGCAATTTCTCACCCTGTTCCCCTCCCACCCTCTCACACTTTGGAGTCTCCAATGCCTATTGTTCAACTCTATATGTCCATGTATACACATGGTTTAAATCTCACATATAAGTGAGAACATGTCATATTTGACTTTCTGTTCCTGAATTACTTCATTTAAGATAATGGCCTTTAATTCCATCAATGTTGCCACAAAATATATTTCATTCTTTTTTATGGATGTGTAATATTCCATGGTGTGTGTGTGTGTGTGTGTGTGTGTGTGTGTGTGTGTGTGTGTGTGTGTATAACATTTATCAAATTTCCTTTATTCAGTGATCAATTGATGGAAATTTAAGTGGATTCCATGACTCCGGTATTGTGGATAGACTTATGCAAGTGTAGTGTAGGTGTCTTTTTTTTTTTGAGTTGGAGTCTCACTCTGTCACCCAGACTGGAGTGCAGTGGCCGCTCCCGGCTCCCGCAGCCTCGACCTGCTGGGCTCCGGCCATCCTTCCGCCTCAACCTTCCAAGTAGCTGGAACTACAGGTGCATGCTACCATGCCCAGCTAATTTTTTGATTTATTGTAGAGATGAGGTCTCGCCAAGTTGCCCAGGTGGGTCTTGAACCCACGGAATCAAGCAATACACTCAACTCGGACTCCCAAAGCGCGGGATTACAGTCTGAGCCACTGAGCCCGGCTGGTCTCTTTTTTTGCTACAGTGATTTCTTTTCCTGTGAACAGATACCTAATAGTGGAATTGCTGGATCCAGTGGCAGTTCTATGTCTAGTTCTTTGAGAAATCGCCATACTGTTTTCCATACAGACTGTGCTAGCTTACGTTCTCACCAACTGTGTAAAACCGTTTCTTTTTCTCTGCATCCTTGGCAACTTTTTAATTTTTATTTATTTATTTTTACTTTTTTTTTTGAGTTGGAGTCTCACTCTGTCACCCAGACTAGAGTGCAGTGGCCGCACCCAGACTAGAGTGCAGTGGCTCTGGTAATCCTTCCGCCTCAGCCTTCCAAGTAGCTGGAACTACAGGCGCATGCTACCACACCCGGCTAATTTTGATTTATTGTAGAGATGAGGTCTCGTCAAGTTGCCCAGGCGGGTCTCGAACCCGCAGGCTCAGGCAATTCACTCACCTCAGCCTCCCAAAGGTGTGGGATTACAGACTGAGCCACTGAGCCCGGCTTATTTTTACTTTTCAATAGTAGCCATTCTGACTGGTGTAAAGTGTTACCTCATTGTGGTCTTAATTTGCATTTCTCTGATGATTCATGAGGCTAAGCATTTTTCATGTATTTGTTGGCCTCTTGTATATCTTCTCTTGAAAAATATCTGTGCATGTCCTTTGCCCACTTGTTAAAAGGTTATTTTTTCTCTTTGAGTTGTTTGAGTTCCTTACAGATTCTAGATATTATTCCTTTGTCAGTTTCATAGAATGCACATATTTTCTCCCATTCTGTAGGTTGCCTTTTTACTCTGTTGATCAATTCTTTTGCTGTCAGAAGTTTCTTTGTTAATTCAGTCTTACTTGTTTACTTTTGTTTCTGGGCATTTGCTTTCGAGGCTTTAGTTGTAAATTATTTGCCTACACCAATGTCCAGAAGAGTTTTTCCTAGGTTTTCCTCTAGAATTTTTATAGAAGAATAAAAATAGGTATCACATTTAAGTCCTTAATCTATCTTGGGTAACATTTTTGTATACTGTGAGCAATATGAGTCTAGTTTTATTTTTCTGCATATGGCTATCCAATTTTCCCAGCACCATTTATTGGATAGGGTGTCATTTCACAAGTGTATGTTTTTGTCTACTTTGTCAAAGATTTGTGGGTTGTAGGAATGTGGCTTTATTTCTGGATGCTCTATTCTGTTCCACTGTTCTATGTTTCTATCTTTATACCAGTACCAGTCTCTGTTGAGCATTCTTGATCCAAAGATATACACGCTGCTCACTTTATTTCATTTAGAATCTTGCTTTAATGTCCCCTTAACTCACCAAGCATTTTGGTGATTTCTCCCATCATGTCATATCTATTAACTTGTTTATTTCACTTTTTGATAGCATATAACACAAGTAGACATTTTTTTCCTTTTGTTTTCAATGTACTTGATCCTTACAGTCATTGAAGGTAAAGCTCTCATCCAAAGCTCATGAGTTTACTACAAGAATGCTAGAAAATAGCTCTAACTAATAAGTTAGGGTAAGCTATTAAATAAATAATGGTTAAAATGTTAGATCTTAAAGGAATTTGTGCTGGGAAACAAAATATTCTAAAATCTTGGACAAATATTCTAAAATCTTGGACAAATGGGAGACACTCAAGAAAATATGCTCAATTTTATTTAATGGGACATGATAACCGGAGTGTCACCATAGAATGCAAAATCACATTAAGAAAAACCACATAGGCCTGGCATGGTGCTTCATGCCTGTAAGTCCAACATTTTAGAAGGCCAAGGCGAGAGGATTGCTTGAGCCCAGGAGTTTGAGACCAGCCTGGGCAACATAGTGAGACCTCGACTCTATAGAAAAACCAAACAAAAACAAAAACAAACAAACAAACAAAAACAGCTGACCATGGGGGCATGCTCCTGTAGTCTCAGCTGCTTGGGAGGCTAAGGTAGGAGAATCACTTAAATCCAGGAGATCAGGGCTGCAGTGAACTGGAATTGAGCCACAGAACTTTAGCCTGGGCTGCAGAGTAAGACCTCAACTGAAAACAGAAAAAGTAAACAAACAAACAACAAAACAAAACAAAATGTTCCACAAGGCCATGTAATCCACTGAGAAGTAAAACAGTCCCTCATAGCATGTATTTACTAATTTTTAATGAAATATGGAGTAGCAGCAGGAAGGGGTGATCTCATATTGAATAGTCTGATCCCAGGTGATTGTAAAAGCACATTCTCCTTAGTGAAGACAGGACTGCCCCACCTGTCCTTAGAGCTGATGTTTCACTTTGTTTATCACATTTCAGACACAACCTAACTGTAGGCAGGGGGATGTGGCTGAACATCTTAAGTTTGGGGAATATTAATCTGGACATATGAAAATATCTAGAGTAGGGAAATTCGCAAAACCCCAAATACCCGAGATTTTGGATAATAGTTGGAGAAAAGGACATGGAGGGCTGAGTTGTGACTGGTGGAGGAGGGCCCAGGAGTCCGCAGCTCAGAGGATGCTGTGATCTTGGGGGGAGTCACCTCTTCTAAAGAACCAGGGGCCTTTCAAGCATTGAAATTGCCATCAGGTGTGAAGGAGAAAGGAAATGACCTGGGAGACTAGGAGGAAGGTGTTAAGTTTCAAGAAAATCTGAGCAAAGGGTCTGTGATAATCACATGTGTTTGCATTTACCCTTCAGACAAAACCAAAGTGAAGCTAAACTTAATGAAAACAAACACAAAGAGATGCTGCTGAGGAATTCAACAGACGCTTTGATGAAAACTACTGAAAAGTGTGATGTTCAAAAGTCCATCTTCAGTGTTCAGTTATTTGGGGTCTGAAAAATTGAAGCCTAACTCCTACCCATTCATACACAGGATTAGAGATGCCCACCAGAAGATGGCCATGCCCATATAGTTGAAGATAGTTGAAGAGCATGTGCTTTTATGGCCTTATCATTAAATATAAGTGGGCAACCTAGAAAAACCATCCATTTGAAGAACGGAAAAATCCAAAAGAAAATGATCAAGATAAACAAATGGAAAAGACATGACCCAGAGAAAATAGATGCTTTAACGAGAGAAGGGACCCATATACTAGCATAGAATAATAAGCATAGCCATGAAATCGTCATTTCAAAGCTTATAGAGAAAGGCAAGAGACTCAAACAGCCCAATATTGTAGAAGAAATTCAGAGGGCTGGCGCTGCTTAACATCAAGATCTACTATAAAGCCACAACGACCAAGACAGCATGGTATTGGTAAAGATACTGACATATAGATCAGTGGAAATGAATGGAGAGCACAGAAATATACTCACAGAAATAGAGTCAAAGAAACATTGACAATAGCACAAAAAGAACTTGTGGAGAAAGGATAATTTTTTCAACAACTCTGCTGGTACTAGACATTTAGATGCAAAAAAAGTAAATAAATAAAAGAACCCAGGCACTAACTTTACAACTTTCACAGAAATTAGCTTAAAATGGATCACAAAGTACAAAACTATACACCTTGTAGAAGGTAAAAGGGGATTAAATCTAAGTGGCAGTAAGTTTTAAATAAATAATATCAAAAGCACAATCTCTTTCAAAAGAAAAAAATTGGTAAGATACACTACATTAAAATTTAAAACTTTTTTTGTTTTCAGTTGAGGTCTGACTCTGTCGCCCAGACTAGAGTGCGGTGATATCATCACAGCTCACCATAGCCTTGACCTCTAGAGATCAGGGAATCCTTCTCCTCAGCCTCCTAAGTAGATGGAATTGCAGGTGCCTGCCATCACATCCAGCTAATTAAAAAAATATGTATTTTGTGGAAATGGGGTCTCACTATGTTTCTCAGGCTGGCCTTGAACTCCTGGGCTCAAGCAATCTTCCCACTTCAGTCTCCTAGATTGCTGGGATTACAGGCGTGAGCCATTGTGGCCAGCCTAAAACTTCTTTTCTGGAAAAGATGCTGTTAAGAGAATGAAAAGAAAAATCAAAGAAAGTATTAGAAAAAGAGAAGATATTAGAAAAAGATATATCTGACAAATATATTGTATCTAAAATATACAAAGAACTCAAAACTTGACAAAAAGAAAAAGAAAAATCCAATTTTAAAATGGGCAAAAGATCTGGACACTGTAAGGGAGAACAATTACAGATGGCAAATGTCCAACCTCTTATATCATCAGAGAATTATAAATTAAAACAACATGTGATGTCCTACACACCTATGAGAATAGTCAAAATCCAAAATACGGAAAACACCCAATGCTGAAGAGCACGTGGCATTTACACCAATCCACCAATTCACCTTATGCTATACCTCAGCTACCATGTTCGTTGATGCCAAAGGAATTGAAAGCTTAGGTCTACACAGAAACCTGAATATGGATGTTGACCATTGATTGCTACTTATTGGGAAGCAACCAAGATGCCTCTCAGTAAGGGACTGGATAAACAAACTGCAAGAGTCACACAGTAAAACTTTATTCAGGGATGAAACAAAATGAGCTGTCGAGCCACACAAAGAAACAGGCATCTTCAGTGTGTGTTGCAAAGTCAAAGAAGCCAATCCGAAGAGGGTGTCTACTGTGTGACTGCAACTACAGGACACTCCGGAAAAGACAACACCTTAGAGACAGTAAAATGATCAATGATTGCTAGGGACTCAGGAAGAGGTGGGGAAGGGATGAGTAGGTGGAGGATAGGGCATGGGTACCAGAAGTATTCTGTATGACACTGCAATGGTGATACATGGAATTACCCATTTGTCAAAAAACTACACAGTCCATGCAACACAAAGAGTGAACCGCAAGGTAACTGTGAACTTCAATTAGTAATAAATCAAGATTGGTTTATCAGTGGTAGCGAATATACCATGTTAATGCAATACCTTGATCACAATAGGGAAAACTATGCATTTGTGGATGGGGAATTATGTGGGAGCTCTCGGTACTTTCTGCACAATTTTTCTGGAAACCTAAACTGCTCTAAAAAATAAAGCCTCATTAAAAAAAAAAGACATTGGATTTCATGTCCCTATTGCATCTAATTGCACATGTCATTGTGACAATTTCAAGATTAGACCCACCACCTCCTCCCCAAGTGCTTTTAAACCATTCACGGAAAACAAGTACATTTCAGAGTCATAGATTAATGACTATATTATGTACCCCATGTCATTCTAAATTGAAAATGTGCAGAAGGCAAATGGTGAAGCGGACGTGCAAAAGCTTCTCTCCTTTCATGGTGGATTGGTGTAAATGCCCTCTGGACGTCATATGGATGCCTCTATACCGACTGCCACTCCGGGGCTGGTTACCGTACACATTTTTTATGCCTCCCTAAAACAGCATCTGGCACTTACTTTGCATTAAATATAATTGTTGAACACACTTAATTTTCTGAGCAGCCCATGGCTTTCACTTTCCAGAATCTTCTTTACGAAATTACACCCAAAAACCAAAGAAAGAGAAGAAAATAAAAATCTTATATTTAGTCCCCTGCTGCTAGGTTTTCTTTGGCCAGCCCTCAAACTGAAAAAGAAAGGAAGGAAGAACAGCTGGGTAGGGTATGTTTTTACTGAGACTATGAAACCATTAATGAGGTTTTCATCAAATTAGAGAAGATCATTTTGAAAATGTTCGAAACAACTTTTTTCCTTTCAACTTCCTCTCTGCAGCATGTTCAAACATTTTGATTTTTTCCCCACATTCAATGCTTAGCCCATTAATGGGTTTTCAATTAAGTTCTAGTGAAACTTAGTTATTGGCAACTCTTGGAAACAGCAGGTGACAGAGCTCTCCAGGACGTGTTTTAAGGAAAAGCCTGTCATTGTTCTCATAAACATATAGAAGTTAGCACAAAGCTTAAGCTTGACTTCGTACTATTTAAAAAGATCATTAGGCATTCTGGGAGTCCATGATTGTTAATATTGGCTGATAGATTATTCTCTGCAGTGCTGTATTGTATTCACGCACACAAATAGCAATTGTAGGAGGAGATTGATCATGGCATTGAATGAATTTTAAAAATCATATTATTAGACATAGACCTGTGATAAGATGAGATTTTAGTGTGGCATACGAATATCAGTGTTTATATCAGTCTATGAAAGATTGACACATTAGTAATGTTCGTGTGTAAAACGCTAAGGCATGAATGAAGTACCATCTTAGCATGTAGTAAGTGAAATAGTCGTGCTTGTCAAAAAAGTTTGCCCCAAGCAATTTGTTGCGCAATTTATTGCCAAAGTAATTCCACTTCATTCTTACTAGTGAGCTAACACGTACCTAATTCTCATTTGTAATTAAAACAAATGACAGAGAAGAGTTTTTTTTCCCACATGTATGTTATTTTACCATGCAAAAGTATTATCCCAGAGCAGACAGCATAATCAATATGGTCAAGCACCTGTTAAATGAATTATAAGAAATATTTTTGTAACACACCAAACAA
Source organism: Carlito syrichta (assembly GCF_000164805.1). Lineage (NCBI taxonomy): Eukaryota > Metazoa > Chordata > Mammalia > Primates > Tarsiidae > Carlito > Carlito syrichta. The sequence continues at coordinate 336,257 of NW_007247465.1, forward strand.
CTAAAACATTGGGTAGGACATAGTAGCCCAAAAGATAAAAATTATTGTTCTATCACTAGCCTGGTTTTCAAAATTATTACAATAATATTAGTAACTAACTTTTCCATTTATGCATGATTTCCTAAGCCAAACTTTATTCAATATTTCACCGGGCAAACTTTTTTTTAACATTTTTAAAAGCAAATTTCGCCATATCTGAGGCAGGTATATCTCATATCATGTCTATCTAGCTACTGGTCAATTTTTCATAATATTTCTAAAGAGAAGGCCAACCTGACTACACATTATTGAATTTGTTTGACACAGTATTTTTATTGTTATATTATTGTATATGACAAGTTTTCATTTACCTAGAAAAGCCACATTGTTTATACAACTCTATATTTTTCATGGAATACAGAAAGGTTAAAAAAAGACAAGAAGTGTTCAAGGGAAGCACATGCATAGGCACAAACATGAAATAGCAAAGACTAAATGCTGATGCCACCTCTAAACACCTGTGCTCTTTTTAAGGGAAAAAAACCTTATTTTTGTTTATGCTGGTAGGAAGCGTGGTATAAGGGTTATGCCAAAGAGACTTGTGAACATGATCAGAGAAATTGCTGATGACTTTGGTCATAGAATACCGTGTTTACCCAAAGCTCTTTTCTCAGGCTCTCTAAGTACTTTGCAGAAAAGATTTGACTAATCTCATAATACCCCTTCGATAAGAGGATATTGGAGTGAAGGTATGAAGGAAGAATGCGAGTTGCCTAGTAAATCAGAAAAGAAGCGAGGAGGAGAATTCAGCCTTTCCAATCCTCAACTCACGTGACATGGATTCCGAGTGACCTGTCCTTACAGCACAGCTGGTGCCTGGCTGTAACACGTGCTGGGAACATTTTGCCACACGCTTTGGAATTCTGCAGTGGAGTGCCCCAAGCCTCAGTACTGCCAAAAGCCCTAGGCATTGGCAAAGGCTCTTTCCATTTGTTTCCCCATATGTGATATTGTTTGTGTCTTTGTTTGAAAAAATTTGTTTATGGGATTTTGTAATGTGTACGTGCATGATTTTCAGCAGAGCATTTTTGCATTTTGGTACTTAGAGCTGTCTGTAAATATCCAAATATGAGAATTTTGAAGTTTACAAGAAATAGTGTTCCAAACATCACAGCCACTTTCAAAGGGGAATAGAATCTACGATGTTACAGTGCAGAGCTGTTTCCACTTTCTCACTTCGGGTGTTTCTTGAAGGGCCTTAGACATGCTCAGGTAGACATGAGAAAACACGAGACTTTGACAGTACTAAATGAAACATGTGAAAACCACCCACGGATGACTTATTCACTCCCCATTCAACAGCTTTCAAGTCCTAAGGTGCACAAAGTATTGTGAGAATGAATAACTCAATTTTCAGATCTCAAACACTTTAAGAGATGGAGCTAGTGAGAACATGATTGTTTCTTATTAATCAGATTAGTAGACATTTTTAAAAAGTGGAATGTTTGAGCACTGCAGGTCAAGTATTTTGCAAAATGTGCCTCAGTTTGATTTCCCTGGTGTTTTTCTTGTGATTGTGATGAACTTTGGGAAAGAGAGTTTACTGAGGTAAAGTGTCATTTTTATCACAGCACAGGAAGAGCATTCACGGTCATTATAGTATGTTGCGGCTGACATACTGAACTGACCACCTGGCTTGAGATTCTGTCTGTCAAATGAATCCTGCCCTGAGTTACTCGGTTTTTCTGTCTGCTTTTTGTAATATAATATTTTTGGAAAGAAGATCTCATGCACAGTTTATCCTGCAGGGGGAAGGAGTGATTGTCTCCCTACCTGAAGGTGATGTACTTACACAGATTATTTGCAATTTGTCTGTATAGGAGATGTGACTATTCTCCCTATTTATTTGTTTATTCAATCACTTATTTATGTTGGTGTGGACTCATGACAAAGAAAGTCTGAGGAATTCTCACAGCCAAGAGAAACCTGAGGAAACACAATGACTACGATGTGGTACCCTGGACGAACAAAAGCCCATTAGGAAAAATGATTAATTAATTAAAAGGAAATCCTCAAGAAATCAGGAAACTGGAGATTTTAGCTATTTAAAGATATATCAATTTTGTTGGTCAATTGTAAGACATGTACAATACTAGTTTGGGAATGTGATAAATCTCTGACCATCTTTGCAATGATTCTGTAAGTCTAAAACTATTATAAAATAAAAAGCATATCAATTTAAAAATACTACACACACATACACACCACACACAATTGAGACATTCAGAAAATGGCAGGGTCTGGGTAGTGAAGCCTTACAGTTTTGGTGGAAATGAAAATTGCCATGATCTGTCAGTGACTATCAACTATCACAACTTTGGTGTGCAGATATGCTTTGGTGGCTCAAACTCACTTCTAGCAATCTATTCAGCAGAAATAAAATAAAAATGCAAGCATGTCATTGTTGCCTTGTTAGCAGTAATTGTAACAAAACTAAAATGGAGTAACTTACCTACATATTCAATGTGTATTTGTTGAAGTAATTTTTTTACTTCTCATAGGCTAGCCATTCAAAAGAAGAAAATTTCTCTATCTAGATTAATTCTCTAGAAGTAAAACTACAATAAGATGAAAAGTGCATATATACCCTATTTTAAAACAATGAGATTAATAAGAAGATATTATATATGCATGGAATCATACCTCTTGAAATGTGAACTGTGCTTACCTTAGAAAAAGTGGCACAGGCCTGAGAACGTTCACTTTTACATTTATGTCTCTTGCTTGTCTGAACAGATACAACTTCGATTTACTGATTTTATAATAAAAAATTCAATTTTTCTTTTGGTGAGCAAATGACAAATTTATTTATGCATATGTTATTATTTTCATATTAGTGATACTATAATTTATTAAGATTCTATTAACTAGTCAAACACAGCTTAAGTTCTCATAATTTAATTAATTGGAAAGTATCAATCTGAACCGCTCTATAAATTTAAATATGCTTGAGGTCACTGAGTCACTAAACTTTTCATTTATTTAATTGTTCTCTGATATGTCCCTCCTGTTCTGCTGCTGCTAATTTGCTTGCCTATGATTGAAAGGTGAACAGAACATTCATTATCTGTCTTTTCAATGTTCATTGTGTCAATGGGATAAGCAGATGACTGGCTAATTAGACAAGATATGGAGCAAATACCCAACTTTACCTTTTAAGGCTTTGTAAGTAATATGCCAATTTCACAATGGAGTGTTGAAAATGACGTGGACTGACGAGAAACTGCAAGACACTCATCATTGTGGACACAAGTGGAGATATGAAAAGAGACACCCATGTGGAATCAGGAAGGATCACATCTCAGAAATGATGATACCACATCTTCCATGGTCACCAGGTTTTATCTCACATGCCAGATGCCCTCAGTCAATAGTGGTTTTCTGCAGCAAAATGTGGAGACAGATCTGAGGTGCTCAGTGGGAGAGGCTGTGACAGCTGCTTACTGGGACCATCGGTGCCCACGGGGTGCAGAGACCGGCCTGCCAGGCATTCGCCTGGGGTTCAGAGGCTTTCCAATGTGGCTCCGATTTTCATCTAGTGCTGTTTAGAAAGCCGTGAAAGATTTCAATTGGATAGTCAGTGCATCAGGGTTATTTTCCCTGCTGTAGACATAACCAAGGAGTCATTAAAAATAACTATCACGGAGAAGAGGATGGACTTTAGAGGAATGAATGCATATGTGTTCACAAAAAGTTTAAAATATTTTCAAAAGTAAAAGTAAGTCAGACCAGTAAATAAATTTAGATAACTAAGTTCAACAATTTAAATCAAAAATGCTCCAAATAGGGATTATAAAACAGCAAAATAATTTTCTAATACAGGGATCACTTATGCAGAGGCCTGTATCCATCAGAGAAGTGACCATCAATGAGGAATGGTCAGAAATTCATAACCATATTTATGAATATTTATTTATCCACAACCATGCATTTAGCGTGTACAATAAAAAATATTGAGGCATTTTACTATATCAATTTGACCACTGTGAATTCACTGGGAACACTTTATGACTTTGGAACGAAGCAACTGGTGCATGAAAAGTCTATTTTAGTGATTACAGAGAATAAGACCACTAGTGCATAATTAGGAGAAATCTGTTGACAGTTTTAGACGGTGTGAAAGAGATTATGAGACAAAACACCCAATTGAAATATGTGCAAGTATAAATCCTCTGTTATCTACAAACCAACTAGCCAGGGTAGAAATTATCTTTGTCTATAAATATGGATAAGGAAGGTTATTCATACACTAATATATATATGCATAAACACAGACACTTTCCACTTTATGGAAGAGAAACAATGTTGGAAAAACAGAAGCGTTCCGCAGAGATTTATTTGGTGGCGTTCAGGGGTCAGCCTCACACTCTTAAGCAAGATTGGAAAATGTGGCCAATGATAATCCCACGGCTCTTTAAGACCACATGACTCCAAAGAAAGAAAGACAGCTGCCGTGAGGAAATGCAGCCAGCCACAATGACCGGACTGTGCTTTCACAGGAGAAAAGGCTACTGTGATTTTAAATATTGTAATAGAAATATTTTCAGTTAAGAGTGATTAGGCCAAATACTTAATTCCTTGAAGAATCTACAAGTACAAGTTCCTTTTGAATTTCTAATTGCAGACTCTACTAAACATTACTAAAATATGACATTGTTTCTTCTCAACTGCAGAAAAATAAAAGGATTAACATTCTAGTCTAATATTGTTAGAAACAAAAAATGTGGACCTTCATGGTTTTTATCTAACCAGTGATCTGGCTTTCTTATATAGGATAATGAAATAAAATGTAGCAAAGCTAATTTACATTATATAAATTAAACAAAGCGAAATGATAGGACCCATAAAAATTCAAAAAGGAAAGTCAGTGCTTACCAAGTGTCAAAAAGGTATGAAAATTTGTTATCAAAAAAGAATTTTGCAAACATGTATGTTAATATATTTTCACAACGTACTTAGTGCCGACTAATACACACTTAAGAGACTAATGGAATCTACAGAAAAAAATGATTGGATGTGTATGAAGGTCATGCAATTAAGTTTGCAAACTCATCCTTGAAAAAGTGCTCCATACCCCGTTGCCGAATTTCACTATGGTCACCTTTGAAGTCCTTCCCTTGAGAAGCTATGCATCCATGTCAGCGCCTTGGTTACCCATCAAAGCAATTTTGGAACTCTTATTCTGGAATAGCAGAGCAGTCATATTATCCTTGATGTCCTGAATGCCATCAAATATCTTCATTTCAGTATTTTCTTTATCTTCAGATAAAAAAAAAGTCACTGAGGGCCAGATCAGGTGAGTAGGGAAGGTGTTCCAACACAGTCATTTGCACAATGCTGCCAACGTAAGCATACGGTGGCAAGTTTGTGAGTTTAATTGTCAGAAGTCAACAAATAACTATGACAGCTCTGAAGGTCATTCCAAAAAAAGAATTCCAACATTGCTTTGATGGGTGGACTAGGCGCTGGGGGTGGTGCATAGCTTCCCAAGGGAAGTACTTCGAAGGTGACCGACCGTAGTGAGATCCAGCAAATGCGGTATGAAGCCCTTTGTCTAGGATGGTTTGCAAACCTAATTGTTGGGCCTCATATACGTTGCATGGTGATTTACTAAAGACGCTATCAAATTTACCTGAATAAAAATGGCAGAAGATTAACCTTCTATCTACTCACCTCAATATGTCTCTTTCAACTGTTAAATAACACAAGCTAAAGATATGAATAACATCAAAAAATAAAACAGTCATGTAATTTTTGGTGCTTGGGCCACTTTTTCATGAATTTGTGATTTTCTAACCAAAATGTCTCATTAGCTGTCATCTTAGTGAATAGATAGTTGAAAGATTGACAAATAGCTATCCTGGATATGTATTTATGCTATCTCCACTGTTTTATACAGTTCTACTTGATCTCCAATATCATGGAACCTCTGTGTTTTCGGGTTTCTCCAATATCAGTATTGGAAATAGCAATAGCATATTCATTTTCCTTCTAGAGAAATCCCTCACTGCTTCCTCCAAACCCATTCTCTTTTGCCAACCCTCTCTCCTTCGTCTCCTGGAGGTTTAGTGCTTCCATCATTCATAATTGGTTTTCTCCCAGGGGATCAAGAATCCAACAGTAGTTTGGATTCAGAGAACACTATGGCTGGATCTTAGGTTACTGCCTTAGAGCAGCTGTTGTCCTAGGAAGTGCAGGGAGGCTCCTTGGGGGTGACTCTTTGCATTACATTATGCTACCACGACTTGTGCACACTGGTATTTGTCTAGTTCAACTTTAGCTTACTTGGTGGCTGTTATTCCATTCAGATTTTTATTTTGCATCAGTGTCTTGGAACTGGTGCGCTACACAGCCCAATGCTACCTTCTCCTGAGGGGTTGTCAGTGATCAGAATGAACTGATGGGAGACCTAACACAGCCTTGGCGGATTTCACAAGCAAATCAGCTAAGCTCTAATTGTCTTGCTTCATGTGGTTATTTGAATCCTAAAAAATGTTGAGCAGTGCAGCCTGAGGACCAGAGGTTTCCATTTAATTTAGAATTTGAGGATGACAAAGTCTGCCATGAGGACATTCAGAATGTTCCTCTATTTACTTCTAGTAAAAAAATGTACACAATTAGAAGAAGAGTAGATAAAATATTCTGGAAAATAAAATAACCATAAAGATAATTTTTTTTCTATGTTGGCAAACATGAAAGCAAGACCATCAGAAATATGAAGCGCAATCAGAATGTAAAGAAACAACGCACCACTAAGTAGTGAGTTTAATATGCATAGATGGGGGACAGGAATGGGCGAAAAGGGAAGGACAGCCCTAATTGTGCTTTGTTTAGCTTAGCCATTTGCTTGCCAGAGCGTTTACAACCAGCGCTTTTATAGCTATGACATCTTTATGCATCTGTCCTTTTCTTTTTCTGTCTTGGCTGCTTTTGTGCACATTTCAAAAGTTTTTGATCCAATGCATACACAGCCCAATGTGCCTTCCCTAGAAGCAACGTCCCTCGATGAGGGGCAGCTCAGGGTAGCTTTCATCAAGAATAGAGGTATGGGAGAGGGCCGGGAGGGTGTTAGGAAGCAGGATGAGGGCTGTCTTTCACCGTTCAAGGGAGATTAGAAGCGAGGTGACACAGCTATTGAAAGCCTGTCAGCTGGTCCAGAAAAGTGCCCACGCACCAGAGAGAGGTCCATGAAGTATCCACGATGTCATGTGTTGCATTCGTCATAACGGCTACTCCTTTTTTTCCCACTTGGATGAAGTAAAAAGTAAAGTTCCAGCACGAGCTCTGCACCCCTGGCTCCTTCAATGCTGGCAGTGACCTGCACAGATAGGATTTCACGTTCACACACACAGGCAGCCTGGTCTCCCTTGATTCTAGTGTTCCACGGTTGTGATCTGAGACCTCTGCCTCTCCCACAACATAAAGCTTTCTTTTTTTAAACAAATAAAATAAAAGAGGCAGAACTCTCATGAGGGTAGAATATATTACCTCATTCTATTTGAGACTTTGTGATGACTCAAGATTAACTAAACCAATGAATAATCTCATTTAGAAAAACAAGCATGCAGCTCAAATGGGATCATTCTGTTTTGTTTTGTTTTGTTTTGCTTTTTCACCACAGCAGAGACAGGAACAAAATACAATGAAAGAAAATACAAGTAGCATTAATTGGAACAGTCATTGTTAAAGCAATCTCACCAAGATTACCCAAGAATGCTCTGGGTCAAATTTGGGGCTTTCATATTAGGAAGAAAAAGAATTTCACTTGTGAATTTGAATTTTCCACATCATTCCGATGAATAAAATTATATACACACAGGATGAAAATGTATAAGGTACTCATAATGCTTATATTTGATAATTGCATATATGTGCAACATGACAATTGTAAAGAATAATGAAACACTGTAATTGGTCATTTCTTATAAATATCACAATGATCTGTCTTCAAAAATAAATGAGTTATAAACAATGCATTTATAATGAAAACATACAGCCTCTCTGTTTCAGTGGGATCTTAAAGTATCATATGAAATAATACATATGGATTCGAATTTTGGATTATTTATTTTCTTATGTTTGCAAGATGTACATTGCCAGGCACTTCTTGACAAAGACTAGTATTTTCTCAGGAAGAGTTCAGGCTAGCAATTTATGGATAAAAGTTGTATTCAGTTGCTATAAAGTTAGTTTGTTCAATAGTAGAATACAGGAAGAGCAGAAGACAGGAAATTTATAAGGGAGAACATTCACCGTATTGGACAAACACATTGTGGGTCTTTAGAGAAGAAATTAGCCAGAAGTGTCTTAAATCAATATATTTTAGAATTAATTTTATATTGCATTGTAAGAATTGGCATCAAGAATTTCGCAACTCATCAAGCATTTCTATTTTGCCTCTAACTGGGGCATTTGACTTCAAGGATTTTGTTGTCTCCTTTTTTATCTACCTGTCTTTATGCCTGCTTATATCTATCTATCTATCTATCTATCTATCTATCTATCTATCTATCCATCCAGCCACCCATTTGATATATCTCTATCTACCTACCATCTCTCTTCCCTCATTCCCCTTTCCATCTATCTACTTACCTATCTACCTACAAATGTATTTCTTAGTCCATCTCTCATCTTTCTACATACTGACTGAAATATTTATCTATTAATCCATCTGTTTTTAAAATTGGAGATGAAATGTTGGATTTATTATCTCCCAGGTTCTCAGGACACTGTTATTAAGGGTTTAGGCATTTTGATTTTTAGGTATTGTGAGTGACTTCTGCAAATATTACACTTGCTTATTAACTTTATCCATTGTGTCTTTTTGTGGACACAAAGCCTCCATCAGATGCTGTGGAATGCATGAGCAATTCATGTCTGTTAACTTTTATTAACCTCTGCTAACTTTATAGATTTATCTTTCACAATTAGACTTTTGATCTTCTAGAGTGTACCTTTTCATACGGTGTGGAAAAAAATCCAGATTTATTATCTCTATACTGTGAGCCAGTATTCATACATCATCAACTAAATATTCAGTTGTTGGCACATGGATTCACGTCTTATTTAAAGCACATATTTTTTTCAGAAACATGCCAGCTAGAAGGTAATGAAGTGGCATTTATAAAGTGCCAAAAATATTTTTCAGAAACAAAAAAAACATTTTTAGACAGATATTGAAAGAATTTCCTGCTCAATAAATACTTTATAAGAAAGGTTTAACATTTCTGTAGGATTTTATATTATATATGAAACGATGTAAATATTGCTTGGGGATAGACTTTGATTAATTAAATACGAATAATGTAATCCTTAGGTCAACTACAAAATTTTCTTTAAAATTATGAAAAATTAATAGAGGCAATAAAATACACTTATAAATCTTGGTCAATTAGTCTAAAAGAAAAACAGAAATAAGAGAGGTCAATAACACATGGATAAACAAAAAACAGCTGTCAAGATGGTAGATTTTGACTAACCATATCAACAGTGATATTAAGTGTGAATGGTCTAAATGTATCAGTTAAAGTACAGAGATTGCTACATTGAAATAAAATGGAAACAAATCAAACTATATTCTGTCTATAAGAACTTTCTTCAAATATGAAAATAGGAAAATGATACAAGTGAAAAGCCAGTCAAAAGATATACTAGATGCCATAACTGAGTTGTATCCCTCCAAAATTATGTATATTGAAGTCTTAATTTCCTCTAGACTATATTTGGAGATAGAGCTATCAAGAAGTAAATAAGGTTAAATGAGGTCACAAGGGTAGGGTCCAAAATTTGTGGAATTGGTAGCCTCACAAAAGAAAGAAAAGAGAAAGATCTTTTTCTTTCATTCTGCGTGCATGTACCAGAAAAGATCATGCGAGCACACAGGAAGAAAGTGGCCATCTGCAGCTAGCAGGAGAACCCTCACTAGAGCTCAGGCAGGCTCACACTCTTAGAGCAGACTTCCAACCGCCAGAACTGTGAGAAAACAAATGTCTGAGCTTAAGACTCCCAGACTAGGGTTTTTTTAATTTTATTTTTTTATTTTTTTTGCTATGGCAACCTGAGCAGACTGAGATACCATACAAACTTTAACGAAAAAGGAAACTGGATTACCTATATTATTATCAAATAAAGTCAGAACAAAGAAAATTATCAGATGCAAAGACGGTCATTATATAATGATAAAGAAGCCAATTTACCAAGATGCATGATAATCTTAAGTGTTTTGCACCTAACAACAGAACTTCAAAATACAGTAGAACACAAATATCAAACTAAAAATAAAATGAAAAATGTGCAATTATAAATGAAAATCTTGACATACCTCTCTCACTAATTGACAGAACAAGCATATAAAAAATTAGTAATTACATAGAAGATTGAGCAACAGTATCAACAAACCGATCTAATTAACATTTATGGAACACTACACCCAACAACAGAAGGATGTACATTATTCTTAAATGCAAATAGAACTTTCACCAAGATAGATTATATTCTGGGTCATAAAAATTCTAAAATGTAAAAAGAATTAAAAGTATACAAATTGCTGGGTTCGGTGGCTCAGCCTGTAATCCTGCGCCTTTGGGAGTCTGAGGTGAGTGGATTGCCTGAGCCCGTGGGTTCGAGACCCGCCTGGGCAGCGAGACCTCATCTCTACAATAAATCAAAAAATCAGCCGGGCGTGGTAGCGCATGCCTGTAATTCCGGCCACTTGGAAGGCTGAGGCAGAAGGATCGCCGGATCCCAGCAAGTCGAGGCTGCGGTGGCCGGGAGCAGCCACTGCACTCCAGTTTGGGCGACGGAGGGAGACTCCGACTCAAAAAAAAAAAAAAGTATACAAATTATGTTCATAGATAATAGCTGAATTAAATTAAAAATAAGGAACAGACATATTTGAACAATCTCCAATATTCCAAGATAAATAACATACTTTTAACTAACAAATGGATCAAAGAGGACACATCAAGGGAAATTAATGTATATATTATATATTACATATTATATATGCATTTTATATGTATAATTATAAGCAAGACCCAAGATCAATCATCATTAATCTTCCACCTTTAAGAACTGCCCAATCTGTGGAGATTTCTGGATTATTTTTTTCTGTTTGAGTCTAGTAGAAGTCCCTGGGGACTAGGAAACATTTTCTGTGCAATTTCAGAATAACTTTTGTACATTTGCATTATGACGCAGCGTATATTCAAGGACATCGTCTATCCCATATGAATGTGAAGGGAACACACACTCTTCATATGGCATTGTTGTCAAGTAGGCCACGAGTGTGCATCATGTAATTTCACTATTCTTTATACCTAATGCTTGCTGCCTGCTCGTGGTTTATTAAATGCCTTGGATTGTTTATTGGTTTATAATTATATATTTGCTGATTTCTTCTTGGACACTCAATTTTGGGGCAGTGTAGCATACATGCATGCATTTAGCCCACTGAAGTTCAAAATTAGACTTCTGTTTTCAAGTGGTTGTTCCCAGTTTTCCTCACTGGGTCCTCAAATTTATGTTGCCTTTGTGGTTTTGAGTTATTGACATTTTCTGTGACTGATATTCAAAGAAAGAGGCAGTCAGGCAAGCTGGTTTTTTATTTGTCGAGGACCCTCAGCCAGGTCCATAGATTTAGTTTAACACATCTTCCTAGAATTCACTATTAATTAGCTAAATTAACATATATATATACACACAGACATACAGGTATAATATGTTCATGTGTATCATGTGTACATTAGAAAGATCTATATTGATTTTTATGGGTGTAACATACTGTCGTGGCTTTTTTTTTGCACACAATGATGTGATTTTTCAACCGATGTATAGCGTCCTGGTGAATGTTTTAATAGGAAAACTCAAAATGTATGACTGAGTTTTCAAAGGCTATTATGTGAACTTGGGGTTGGCCTGATGCCTTTCCATAAGTAGACGCTTCCTTGAATTGTGAGCAATAATTGGACACCAGAGAGCTATTATTTGTGAGGCCTCTAAGTAAATTTTGTTTGAATGCAAAGCCAAAGTGGAGTGCTACAGAAGGGTGTCTGGAAACGTGGCTCCGTGTATCTGAATGTGGTGATTTTCTATGGAAAACACATTTCCTTTGCACTAGGGCATAGCATCTAAAAAGTTGGCTGTGCGTATAATCCTTGATACTTCTGGAGAATATCATAATCAGAGATCTAAAAAAATACGTAAGTGCATGAACATCTCTAAAAAAGTGCACTGTGTTTCTTGTCTTATAGCTTATGTTCCTGACATTTTATTGTATAAGATTCTACTAAAATTTAAAATTCATAATTAGGAGGCATCATTGAGGGACTTTATTACCAGTTGTGGACTCTGCTGAAAAGACTTTTTGAAACAAGCAGTTGAGAGTCTTTCATTTATTCATTTTTTTGAGTTGGAGTCTCACTCTGTTGCCCAGGCTGGAGTGCAGTGGCACACTCACGGTCACCCCAGCCTCGACATGCTGGGCTCTGGTGATCCTTCCGCCTCAGCCTTCCAAGTAGCTGGAACTAGAGGCGCACGCTACCACGCCTGGCTAATTTTTTTACTTATGGTAGAGACCTCGCCAAGTTGCCCGATCTGATCTCGAACCCGTGGGCTCAGGCAATCCACTCACCTCGGCTTCCTGAAGTGCTGGGATTACAGGCTGAGCCACCGAGTGCAGCCACATTTGAGAGTTTTATGCATTTTTCCTGCTTCCAGGTCTCTAGCACAAATGGTTTATCGGGAGAATATCTAAAGTACAACGCTGAGGTCAGTTAATTTCAGCGTATCTATTTCTGGATGCCTGATGACAAATTTCGAACTCTGAAGATAAAAGTCTGATAAGAGCTGAAAAATTAAAGGTCATAAGAGAGCAGGTGAGTGTGTTAGAAATGTTGCAACAAGAACGTGTCTGGATTAACTCTGAAGACAGGCCCCAGAAAAGAAAAATACACAAGGTGCATTTTTATTTAACTCTCATCCCTGGCTGTATGTGTAAAAATATAGGCATTCAATGATTTTTGAAGATGAATTCTTGATTTAGTTTGATTTTCAGAGCCTTTTTAAAAAACAAAATATTAGATTTCATCTTAACACTTAGCAAGCACAGTTTAGATGCACAATTAGCAACGTCATCCAACTCTGATAATCAACCTTGATATAAAGAATGAGTGAAGGATTTCTTTAAAAAACACTGTGTGTGTGTGTGTGTGTGTGTGTGTGTGTTTAACAATTGGTTGTCTTGGGCTCATACAGTAGTAAGTGAGGTACAGAAGTGTTAATCGTCAGTCTCTCAACATCAAGGGCAGCTCAGCACTCCTGATGGCCTCCGTGAGCCTGTGTTTGGTGACATGCTCATTTTTCCAGCTGTAGTTGCATTCCTGTCTTGCAAGTGCCTCATTTCTTTTGGGGACCTGATGTTTCTCTATCCCTGGTGGCAGAATGTGCATTTTTCAAACAAACTCCAAATTTTCTTACTGTCTCATAGTATAGTATAGCTGTATTTATTCAGATGAAAAAGTCGTTTTGTTCTATATCTGCCACTACTTACTTATTCTATCGATTATCCTTACTTAAAATTTTTTTCACAGCAGATAATTTATACTTATTCTACTGATTTTGTTTGGTCTCTGGCTTCTACTCTATTGCAATACGCTGAGATTAAGTTACTTCTTAGTTTATCTGGCCTGCTACAACAAATGACTGTAAAGCTGGTGGCTAATAAACAAAAGTATTTGTTCTGACTCTGGGCATTAAGGAATCCAAGATGGAGCCAACAGCGGATTCCGAGCCTGCTGTTCACTTGCTCTTGACTTGTAGATGGTGCCGCCTCACCGCATCCCTCTATGTTGAAAGGGACAAAAAGCCCCCTCAGGCCTCTTTGATGAGGGCACTTGTATGTGAGCCCCAGGCTCATGATCTGCTCACCTCCCAATGCTTCACTTTTTATTCTTTTTTTTTGTTTTGAGTTAGAGTCTCACTCTGTCACCCAGGCTGGAGTGCAGTGGCACACTGACGGCCACTGCAGCCTTGACCTGCTGGGCTCAGGCAGTGCTCTCACCTCACCCTCCCAAAGTGCTAGGATTATAGGCGTGAGCCTCCATGCCCAGCCAATGCTTCACTCTTAACTTCGCCACATCGGGGATTGTGGGACGCAAGGATTCAGCTCACGGCAGTTCCCCTTGTGTGCTCTCTGCATGTGCTGTCCATGCAAGGCTTTCCTTTCCAAAAGGCTCCCTCTCCATCAGGTCTCACGTTCCTAGGTCCTGTGTTGAAACCTGCCTTTGGAGCGATGATGGTACTGGAAGATCTAGTTTTGCTGAGGAAGTGGCTAGACTACTTATAGCTCCCACTGGGAACATGTTGGTAAGTCTAGCCTTCTAACTAACAATGTGCTAACATTGGTAATTATATTTCTGGGAGTCTAACCTTATGCCAAACCATGTGCTAATGCTGATAATTATATTTCTGATCAAAGTTTGTTTAGATCTGACAGTTTCTTTCAAAAGATTGTGAAAGCATTATGATTTATCTGTGTGATTGTGTATATTGTTTTCTGAAAATATACTATTTAAAAGTTTTTTACAAAAAATAAAGGATACATTTTAGTTTACTTTAAAAATATTACCCATTGTATTTGGGGTCTGATGGAAGTGTATCCTGGTTCTGTAATGATTTACAGCCCATATGTGGGTGGAGGAAAGAATCTGGATGGGAATAATCCTTTATTTTCTTCTTATTTTCTTCTCTCTGCTACTTGTTCTATCTCCAGGATATTCAGATGCAGTGCACACTACTGAGGTTTTATTTTACTGTATTTTATTTTGTTTGAGTCAGGGTCCTACTCTGTTGCCCAGTTTGGAGTGCAGTGGCACACTCATGATTCACTGCAGCCTTGATATCCTGGTCTCAGGCAATCCTCCTGCCTCAGCCTCTCGAGTAGCTGGGACTACAGGTGTGTGCCACTATGCTTGGGTTTTTGTTTTTTGGTTTTTTTTTGTAGAGAGGAGGCCTTTGACATTTTCCCAGGCTGATCTTGAACTCCTAGGCTCAAGTAATCCTCCTGTCTTGGTCTTCCAAACTTCTGGGATTACTGGCGTGAGCCACCATGCCCGGCCTGCCCTGGATTTTATACCCCAGGACACATAATGTGCTGGGCTCAATCACTGAAGGACGTTCTGCTTTAGGGGGTGACTGGATCAGAACCAGGGCTGTTCTGGCCAGCCCCTCCTGATCTCAGAATGCTACATTCTTGGCAATTCTGCAGTTATTCTTGAGAACTACAAGCGAAAAAGGTAGAGAGAACCGATTCAGCCCAAGACCACCCAAAGAACTGTCCTGCACGGAGACTGTAAGAGATGTATCAACCTTTTGTGACAGAAGGTAAAAGAACTTTGTAAGACAAAAAGCAGAAATCTAGGAAAGCGAACTCAAGAGTCTACAAGTGTTATAATCTCTGAGTGATGTCTTTATAGAGCTTATTGCTGTTGAGGCCTCACTTAATCGCAAACTAAACAACAGCTACAAGTTCATGACATGTAGCTATTAGTAGTATGGTATTGAGATAATTAGTCATCAAAATTGAGCAACTGAGTGGCTAGATTTAATATCCAATACTTTCTCAAATAGATTACTCCTAGTTATCTTTCCACTAGTAACAAAATAATAATAATCTGAAACAACCAATGAACTTTACATTTGAAAGGGTGACATTTTTACCTTTAAAATATCTCATGAGACATGAGCTATCCATTATAGTGAATGCATCAACGCAAAAGTACAAAACCAATTCGTTTATTTTCTTTGAACTTTTCATATCTTGGTAAAAATGTTCAATATAATATCCTATTTAATTTAAATTAAACAAAGTCCACTATATAATTGCATACTATATTTTGAAAGAACAACAACAACAATAAACTTTTGAGTTCCATGATGTGTATATGGCCAGATACCATATGAAACAAGATCATCTCAGTATCAATAATCACATGCCATAATTAGGATGCTTTATAAGGTCTTTTATTAAAAAGCTGTTCAGATTTCCCTCCCTGATTCAATCTGATTTGTTAAAATACAGAGATATATAAAAGTCTGAGTTATTGACCTACTGGAAAACATTCTGAGGCTGAAGGCTTGGGCCCCGTGCCACTGAGCTGAAGAGATATTGCCAGAGATTGGAGCTGGTTCAGCCTTGTTGTTAATATAATGCCAGATTTATACCATTGTCCTTGTGCTTCAAAGAATTCAGTCTCCCTGCCCAGACTCAAAGGAAAAGAACTTAATATAAAGCCGTGAAAGAGTAAGGCAATACATGTAAAGAAATTTTATAAGACTCTAGCCACATCTAGCCCCAAAAGATTTGGTAAAATTTAAAGTAGCACGGAAGAATTGATGGGCAGATCTGGCAACAGTGAAAATAGGAAAATCCAAGATTCTATATTGTTGCAGTTAAAGAAAGAAAGTTCAAGAAGAATTAAAGATATTTGCAGCTTTTCCAAGATCTTTAAATAATATTGATAAAATACCATAGGCTAGCTTTTCCACGTTTGAAACTCAAGAGTTGAATTCTAAAATCAAGTAAACTAGCTTTAGAACCTTTTGTTTCTCTAGGAAGAAGGTATTCTCTATTTTTTTTTATTATACACTATTAACTATTAGCATCAAAGCATTCAATTTTGGTGACTTGTTTGTTCAAGAAGATAGTTCTGATTTCCTAATGTTGTATGGAATGTACAACATGCTATTTAGAGTGATAGTAAGATATTCCTGATGCCCAAAAAGCTCAGCAAGGATGTATCACCTCTCCCATCCTGTCTGTCATAGCTTTAGAATGATGCCAGGAGGGAAAAAAGAATCGGAAAACATTTAGGAAAGTAGCATCAATCTAACAGAACTTCCCGTGCCTCTGAAACAGTCAGGTAGTCTTTACTGAGGGTCAATTAATGGGTAATGAATGAAGCGTGTCCTTAGCTTCTCACTGTAGACCCCTTAGCATGCCGTATAAGGGTCTTTCCTCCCTGACTCCAGCCTGTGTTTGCAGCTTCCCCCTTGGTGATGCCTACTTCAGCAACGTGCACCTACTTCTAGTTTCCTGAATTGGTCATAGGTCTCACATTTCCTTCTTTCCTGGAATCATATGCCCTCACATCAGGAGTCCCCGACTTTTTTGGCACCAGGGACCAGCCTTTGGAAGACAAGTTTTTTTGCATGAAAAATTTCATGAACAAGTGGGAGATGATTTCAGGGTGACTGAAGCACCTAATAGTCACTGTGCCCTTTATTTCTATCATTAGCACATTTTAATATATAAAGAAACAATAGTATAACACACCATAAAAAATGAGGTGCGGATGGAAGTGGCAAAAAAAATGGACGGGCCATGTGCAGACTAAAAAAAGTGTTGGATTCTGATGTAAAGCCTGCCACCAGATGTAGCTGTACAACTGAAGTCCATGGACTCACTTGGCACTCACTGATAGGGTTTTGATATGTTTGCAAGCAATTGATTTATGACAGTCTCTGTGCAGAAACTAATGTTAATCTATATTTAATCTATATTTAATGTTAATCTCTATTAACTAATGTTAATCTATATTTGCAGCCACTCCCAGCACTAACATCACCACCTCAGCTCCACCTAAGATCATCAGGCATGAGATTCTCATAAGGAGCAGGCAGCCTAGATGCCTCACATGCTCAGTTCACAACAGGGTCTGTGCACCCATGGGAATCTAATGTTCCCACTGACAGGAGGTGGGGCTCAGGCAGTAATGTGAGCAATAGGGAGTGGCTGTAAAATACAGATGAAGCTTTGGTCCACTGGCTCACTCCCTGCTCACCTCCTGCCCTGCAGCCCTGTCCTTAAGGACACAAACCAGTACCAGAGGTTGGGAACCTCTGCTGTACATTGAATTACCTTCTATTATTTCTCCAGTTGGAAGCTTGGAGCCTCTTTCTTCAATACCCACTTCAACTATCCATGCCTATGCAGCTTTTCTGCCTTCCTAGTTCGACGTATTGATTCCCCCTTTTGTGGTGCCTGTCATTATTTTAAACTATTCTATCCCATTTCACTTTATGGTGTATTTATTCAATAGGTATATTATTCATCCTTTTTTTTTTTTTTTGCTTGTCAATTAGTCAAGTATGTTCAAAACTGTCTTTTTCATCTTTGTACCAGTAACGTGGTTACCCCAAATCTGAGAGGGCTTGGGTGTCATGTTTACCAAAGAAGTCACCCAGAGGTCCAGCAGGGAAAGACATTGGTTTATTAGAACTCATAGGAAGTGCCAGTGGCAGCAGGAAGAATATGCACCTCAGGGCAGTGTAACAAGCAGTTTTAAATCAAAGCCATCAAGTCAATCATCTCTATACAGTGTATACAATTACACTGATTAAGAGTGATGACTCCATTATCTTCAGCTTTGCTTGGTCACCTGCAGCCCATGACTCATTCCTGGGACTATGCACAGGCTTCAGATACCAGCACTGGCCAGAGGCTGCTGCTCCTTGAGGATGAGGACAGGAAGAGGTCAGAGATGGGGGGAGCCAGCCTATGTGCAGACAATACCTCACAGTTCCCTCCTTCTCTTGCACCCAGGACGTAGGTACTGATACGCTATCCTGTTTAGGGACAGTCTGCTCCGAGCTAATGTCTAATTAAGAAAAGAATACTTGTTTTTAAAGAAGATATTGCATTCCCATTACCATATTTAAGACTGCTTTTTTTCAAATTCTCTACAGTCTTTTGTCATAGAATCATGGAGAAACTTGAAATTTATTGGACTCGTATCTTTGACAATAATTCTAGTTAGTGCATAGCTTTTATTTGTCAATACTTAATGATCTGGATGCTTGATACATTTAAAACTTTAACTCCTCACAGATATAGCTTCATAATTAGAATAAAATTTAGGACAGTTATATAAAGGGGTCAAATTGTCCATCAAGAAATTAATCTTTTACTTGAATCAGGATCTAGCGAAGATTTAATCAGTTTCAAGACTGCAATTCTCCCTGATGTGTAATATTTTTCCATGAGCAACTTCTGGTTTTATGTAATAACTACTGTTTAACAGTGGTGGATCATCATCCAAGCAATAACCTAGTATTCAAATCAAATAAATATTAGCAAATGCACACCTTCTATTTCTCCACTGATCCTTTTTCTGAATGTTTAAGTTGGGAATGTTTGCTTGACATTGCATGTGAGTTAGAAACTCCATCTATCAGACTTGGCTATGTTTAACTCTTCTCTGTACATCTCACAGGAATTAGTGAAAATTTAAAGAGACTTGAGTCTTTACGAATGTAAGTTGTTCATAGTTGTTGACAGTCATAAAATTTCAAATGCATTATGTTTTTCCTTCAGTGGCATTTCTTTGAACTCGGTCACAGTTTCCACCACACAACTGATGTCTCACACCAGGTTTAAGGAAGATAAGAGGAAGAATACTTTGTGGTACAATAAGGCTAGGAAAATTGTTAGTTAAAAACTCAATAGTTTTTCTCCTCATTATTATTATCAACATGGAGCTCCCAGATAGGTTAATTCATTGTGAGCTTCCAAAGCAGTTGATTTAATGTGAAGAATATTAGTTCATATAATTTCTCGAAGAGCATCTTAAGTAAATGATATTATAAACATATCTTATGTTTTGCTCAATACTTTTTGGAAAATTTAGTATAAAGTGAACCTCACTCCTCTAGGGTTTTTATTTGTTTGTTTATTTTGGCCTGATTTTCCTGTGGAATAACACAATTTTATCTCATGTGATTTCATTATTGTATTCAATCCTTATGTTTAAGAAAACTGTGCCAAACAGTGGTCTAGACCCTGTGTCCGCTGCAGACATAAAAATAGACAATAACATCTTCTCATATAGTATTCATTTCAAAAAGATTAATTTACTTATCAGTTTAGGGGAGAATCAAATTCCATCCTTGAAATTTCAATGTGTGTGTGTATGTGTGTGTATGTGTGTGCACATGAAGACGTATGTTTAATTGCAGTCCTTAAGTTTGTGTATATATGTGTGATTGTGTATCTTTTGATTTTAAAATGTCATATATCTTGAGGACTCTACAAGTGCTGTTGATTGTCATGAAACTATGCTGAGTCTCGAAAATGGAAGAAAACATTCAGAGAAGTCATGGTATAATAAGCTTCAAGGGTCAAATGTCTGAAACCAATTTTCTTCAGTTAGAAAACTGATTTAGGTTTGGTTAAATTCCACTTGAATGGTTATATTTATTTTTATTCTCTTGTTTTCTCTACAGAGGAAGAAATACAACTTATATTCCAAGGAGGAATAATCGTGGATTGGGGTCCAAGAGACATCATAACATGAATACTTTGTAAAGAGTATTAATCAAGCATAAGTGTATGATCATGGCAAGTCACATATATTTTCATGACCTTAGATTTTTCCTCATACCTAAAGTGAAATGACTTGGCTACATGGACTCCAACAATTTTTTTTTTTTTCAATCTCATGCTCTGATACTAGAATCCAAATTTTGGGATGTTTTGTGTCACAAAAGGAATAAAAGTCAGCCTTTGTTTAAAAATTTTAGAGACAATGCTCTTTTATCCAGGGGGATGATATCTGAAGGTATAAGTATTTCTTCATCTTTGCAACACATTCTCTTGTGAGGACTGCTGATGTGGGAGCACGCATATGCATGAAAGGATATTTTATACGACCCAGTTCGATGCTTTATCTAGATGGGAAATCATTCAAGTTGGTCAAGATGTGGATAATGTTTTTAAAGATTATCTTATTTTCTTCTCAACATTTAGTGACACATTGAGGCTGTAGGACAAGCCAGGAGCCTGGGAGCAGGAGTTTAGATGCTTGGCTTGGACGACCATTTCTTCTTGTTCACTCTGTGCCCTTGGACACGCCATTTCATCTCTCACATCCAGTTTTCTTATGGGTAGAATCAGGGAGCTGAACTTGATTTTTGTCCACGTCCTTTCCAGCCGTAAGGTTCTATACATGTATCCGGGACACACACTTTGCCCCCTCCCAAATGTCTATAATAGTCCCTAGTTCACAAGACATCTTTGCTGAAACCCTTTAAGAATTCTCTAAAGACTGACACCCTATATAATGGGATAAACGCAATAATGCTTATAGAGTGTTACATCTTCTATTCCAGATTTATCTTCTGAAAGATGACTGGGCAAATAACCCCTTTTATCAGCATCCTTTGTGGTTTCTGCAGCTGTGCTGCTTACCATGCTTGTTACACAGACTGTCACAATCACGGAGCCTCGTGATTTTTGACGTGTCTGTGGAGAAGAAGCTGCTGAGTGACTGAAAGTGAACGTTGCTCGAGAAGGTTTATTAAGCCAACATGTGAGAGGACACTGCGGGGTCCTGCCCAGAAACCACGTTTAACTATGCCCATAATTATCCTTAATATTGTTTTTATTTGAGACAGGGCTTCACTCGTTCTCCCAGGCTGGGGGTGCATTGGCACAGTCATGGCTCACTGCAGCCTCGACCTCCTGGGGCTGGGCGATCCTCCTGCCTCAGCCTCCCGAGTAGCTGGGACTACAGGCTCATACCATCACGCCTAGCTAATTTTTACATTTTTTTTTTTTTGTAGAGATGGGTTTTTGCTTTGTTGCCCAGGCTGGTCTCAGACTCTGGGGATTACAGGTGTGACCCACTACGCCAGCCGTAATTAATTTTTTAATTATAAAATAAATCCAAATGGACACACAAACCTAGAAATGGCAGTAAAACAAATTTGGGAGTATCATTTTACCCCACAGCTTTATCTTACACGGACAAAGGGCAGTAAATGGCACATGAAGGAGGTGCTTCCAGAGGCCATATTTCCTTGTACACATGGGGTCCCAAGGAAGATGTGGGCGAGGACACGTCCTGTCACAGCTCCTTGGAATTTCGAGCAGGTGTAGCTCAATGGTGGCCAGCTAAGTAGTGCAAATTACCTATGAAAGTCAGCCACCACCGAGCCCACTGACAATGAATGAGAAGCCGCTTACACAGATGCTCTCTCTGTGTTTCCACCGTCCCAGAGAAGTAAAGAGAGGAAGAGAAAAAAAAAGTTAAAGGTAGTGTCGTCCTTCTGCCTTGACTCTTAGGAATGGATACTATTTCTCTTCTGTCTAGACCAGCATTTCCTCCCTGAATTCTTTCATCAAATGGAATTGCTTTTCTGCTTCATCCCTGACTTTTCCCAGAATAGATCATTCCCCCAAAAGTGACTGGTGTGTTTTTGGCCAGGCAGGGCGGCTCATGCCCGTAATCTCCAGTTCTTTGGGAGACAGAGGGAGGAGGATTGTTTAAGGCCAGGAGTTGAAGACCAGTCCAGGAAATGTAGCAAGACCTCATCTCTACAAAAAAAAAAAAAAAGAAAAAAATAAGCTGGCAGTGGCATATGCCTGTAGTCCCAGCTACTCAGGAGGCTGAGGCAGAAGAATTGCCTGAGCCCAGGAGGTTGAGGCTGCGTTGATCTGTGATCATGTCACTGTACTCCAGCCTGGTGACAGAGTGAGACCCTGAGAAGAAAGAAAGAAAGAAAGAAAGAAAGAAAGAAAGAAAGAAAGAAAGAAAGAAAGAAAGAAAGAAAGAAAGAAAGAAAGAGAGGGAAAGAAAGGAAGGAAAGAAGGAAGAAGGGGGGGAAGGAGAAAGGAAGGGGGAAAGATTGATTGGTGTGTTTTTGCTTGTTTTGTACCATACATAAGTAAAGTAGCTATAAATCACTCAGGAGAATCTCTTGTTATACAAATTTGAAGGTCTATGAGTCATGTAAGACCCTGTTCTTCTCTCCTGTCATATGTGCCATATCCAGCATTTAGTCCATCACCTTGATTTCAGGACTCTGAGGGACATCTGATGTGCATTGCCATAACTTTGCACCTGCTGTTCCACCTCTAGCTATAATGTCTTTCTGTTCTCCAACTTTAATCTCAAGATCTCAAAAATCATACCACTTTCTGCCCTCTAGTTCCCCTTTCCAGGTGATAAACTATATCTGTTTAACTATTCATTTATTACAACTGTCATCCAATAATATTAATAATTGAGTATTAATCAAAATCTCATGAATCACCGATTTCCTGATTTTTTTCCCCCTAATTTAATTGTGAGCCCTGTAATGGTCAAGACTCTATCTTTATATTTGTATGTTTTTCACCTAACACAGTGTCCAAATACTCAAAAATGGGGAAAATTAGACAGTGGAGACCTGGAAGTTTATACAATCCACAAGGCATAAGTTTGGTAGAAAGATAAATGAAATTCAATTGTGACTTTGAAATTTGGTGTCTGTTCCATCAGCGTTAACCTTTGTTTTAGAATTGGAAAAAGAAAACATATTGAGGTAAAGGGGTGTCATAAAAAATTGCCTAACTTAGAGATTTTGAAGTAGAATTACCCAGGGTAGTTTGTCTTATGCATTCAGAATACTTCCAACATGATTTACTGGGAGAAAAAGACCTTGAAGGGAACGGAAATACATATAGCACTAGGAGAGGTTCCCATTAATGAGGAAGTGAGTGATTACCTGAACATCACCATGAGATTCTGTTACTACTCTAGATGCGTTCATGAATAAGAATAAAAACACATGAGGACTAGAAGATTTTTCAGTTTCTCACCCCTCCCCCACTTTGGGAAAGGATATGGAAACAAGGATATCTGAAGATCAAGGTCATGGGCAGCTGGGGGCGATTTCCTTTATGGCTTCTGTGTGTCTCCTGTGAACACACACCCTGAAGTCAGTGAATGATTAAGAAAGCTCCATGGTTGTTGGCTCTGCTTTAAAAATGCTGTAATAGAGTTCAGCGAATGTGCAAAATCTATACGAACTTTCTACAGAAAGGAAACTCCAGGTTGGGTTTTCTAAAGGAAATATAAAAAAAAAAAATCAATGCAATCTGCTTCGCATAACCCTCTGCAATGAACAATGAAATGACTGTAATGTAGATAATTTCTTCCCATATGGAAAAAATACAAGTATTTGCATAGCCCTGTGCTAGTTGAAAGGTTCTGCTCAAGTTGTTTATTTAAAATGTTTATGGTGCTTTGAAAGTTGCTACCTGACACCAAATAGAGTAATTATTTTTATTTGTAAATATCTGGTATTCCACTGTGACATGTATTCTTTAAATGTTCTACTGACAAGAAAATGTTTCAGTGTTTTGATATCTTTTTCTTTTTGAGTAAGGGGGTTTGAGGTCTCACTCTGTCACCATGTCTGGAGCGCACAGGCATAATCAGGGCTCACCACAGTCTCCACCGCCTGGACCCAGGCGATCATTCCGCCTCAGCCTCCCAAGTAGTTGGGACTATAGACTCGTACCCTTTTGCCTGGCTAATTTTTATTTTTTGTATAGACGAGGTCTTATTATGTTACCCAGGGTGGTCTTGAACTCCTAGCTTCAAGGGATCCTCCTGCATCGGTCTCCCAAAATGCTGGAACTGTAGGCATGAGCCATTGTGCCCAGTCACTTTCTTATTTTCTAATGAATCCCTGTATGCAATACAACTTGCAGTGCTTATAAAAGCATATGCCAACCATATTCCTTCTATCCAAAGTAAGAGAAAATAAGCGAATGCCTTGGGAACAGTGTCTGGATGACTGTGTGAAGGGCACACTCCACGTAACAGGTGACCCAGCACACAGCGGAGATGCAGGACCCAGAAGCAACATCGTGCGTCTAATAATGCTGGCTTGTGAGCTTACCTCTCTGAGTGTGGCTGGAAGCCTGTTTTGATCAACACAATCAGCTACTGATATTAGATGTTAACACAGAACGCAACATTTTCCTTGTTTGGTTTTAAGTTCAAGTTTTGTTTTTGCCATTAGGAAATCTTATTTGCAATTTTAGGAGCATCGCTTCCATACTCCATATATTTTCTGACATTTGGCCTCCCGGAGGTCCAGTGATATTTGGAAAAGCTGGCAGTTATTGACCACTGACAGTGTGCGGGCTAGCCCTGCTCTAAGTGTTGTGGTCTTACTCAGGGAAACGACCACTAGTGCTGTGGAAAGCACCCACCGGATCTCTGTGGCCTAAGACGACTAGGGTCAATTTCTGATCAATGTCACATTTAATTGAGTTTGCAGGATGCAGCCTCCCACGTGGAGGTCACGAATGCTGGCTCCTTCCTACTCTGCTTCCAGTGGCCAACAAGCAAATTGAGAGAACAAAGGCTATTGTACAGGCAGACCTGGAAGGAAGACACACCACTTCAAACCACACTCCTCTGGCAGGAACACGGTGGCACTGCCTTAACTTAACTGAAAGGGAAACTGGGAGGCATCCTCGTCCAAGTCTAGGAAGAAACAGCGGGATTGGTGAACATTTCGCTGGTCTGTGCCACATTAGTGCTGGTTTAATTCTCACAACACAAGCACTATTATTATCTTCATTTTGCAGATATGAGAACCAGGGAATGAAGGGTTTAAAGAGTATCCCAAGGTTTAACAAGGAGTAGATGTAGAACTGAGAATTAAAGTCATGTAAATTGTCTTCGGAGGTCAAAGTCCTAATGATTGTAAGCCTACTGTCCAAATTAAATGTCACCCACATCATAGAATACTTTCATTTACTAGACATGATTACCTACTTTTTTAAACTCATGGGAGAAATAATGGCTTCTTTCAGTGATCTGTATTGCCACTCCAAATCTTCCTGTGTGAATGTGTGTGTAGGTGTGTGTGTGAACATTTTTAAATGTATCCGGGCTGGGTGTGGTGGTTCATGCCTCTTACCCCAGCTACTTGGGAGGCTGGGGTGGGAGCACTGCTTGAGCTCAGGAGGTAGAGGCGACAGTAAGCTGAGATCCTTCCACTGCACTCCAGCCACGGCGACATATATTCTTGAGTTTCATTTCGGAGCTATCATGATTGATCATCATCAATCAGTGAAATATGTATTAAGCACTAAGTTCAGAAATTTAGATAGGATAAGCATCAGTGCTAGTAGCATGAGTATTAGCACTAGTATTTAGAGTTAAACAAATTGAGTCTTAGAGAGGTTGAATAATTTGCCCTATGACACTAAAGGATAAAGCTATTAGTGCTGTTAAACCTTATGGTGATCTTTCATACACATTTATTCTAAAGGAATTGTAAAAAATGTCCAAGATGTGACCATTTACTGTTTGCAGTGAATCCAGTTAGAAAACGGTCTTGCTGTTATTGTTTTAATTCTATTGCATGGGCTCCGTTTGGACACTGGGCTGGCATGTTGCATCTGTCCTCTCGGAATTTAATGTCAGTAGAAACACAGCAGTTTAATAAGTACTGCACAGCCATTGAATGAAAGGATCCAACTGGCTAGCATCCTGATATTCAGAGAATGTTCGTTATTCAATTTTTTTTTTTGGCATCTTCAACTCATTGCTCTTGGGATTGATTCAATTAATTTTTCAACATGCTTATAATAGTTATATCTTTTAGAATGGACATTTTTGCATTTGTTTTTGTTTTTGAGTTGGAGACTCACTCCATCGCCCAGGCTGGAGTGCAGGGGCACACTCACGGCCAACCCAGGGTCGACCTGGTGGGCTCCAGGGATCCTTCGCCTCAGCCTTCCAAATAGCCAGAACTACAGGCACGCACTACCACGCCTGGCTATTTTTAATTTTATTGTAGAGATGAGGTCTCACCAAGTTGCCAGGGGTGGTCCCTAACCCACCGGCTCAGGCAATCCACTCGCCTCGGCCTCCCAAAGTGCTGGGATTACAGGCTGAGCCACTGAGCCCAGCCAATTATATCTTTATAAAGAATCTATAAATACACAGAAACATGCATATCACTAAACATTTCAGATAGATACAAAGTAATCAGAGTGTAGTAGAAGGACTTGAGGGTGTCACCAGTCTCCACACAGTTCCTGTCTTTCAGGGATTCACCTCTCAGACTAAGGCCTTCAAATAGGAAAAAAAAAAGATGTTATGATCGTCATCTACCGGAGGGCTCTCTCAGCCCCTGACTCTGCCCTCACAGCTTCCTCCTTCCTGAACCGACTCTTCCTTAGCGTTTGTGAGACCACACCCTGCTGGCCCCCTTCCCGCTTCCCTGGAATCCCCTGTGCTTTTCTTCCTGAGTCGGTGCTTGTTCTCTACTCAGCGCCACTAAGGGGTTGTCCACTGAAGGATAAAGCCATTAGTGCCTGGGTCTGGTCCACTCTCTGCCTCACTGTGCCTTTGCTCACCACACTGCACTTTTAGGGCTTCCAGTACCCTTTCTAGATTGAGGACTTTCACATGTGTCTTGCTCAGCTGGATTTCCCTTTGGAACTCCAGACCCATATATTCAAGGGACATCATCAGCATGCCATCTATTTAATTCTTAATCTTCCCTCCAAATTTTCTCCACCTTAATTGCATGTATGTTTTGTAATTAGAACCACTAGGGCTCATGATAAAAACCTGAGGGTCAATCTTTATTTTCTGTTCTGTTTTACTAACTCCCACCTCACATCTAATGATAGTGGGACGATATCAAGGCATTCTGTTTTATTCTTTATCCATTTCTGCTCTCTGGCAGGCAGTGCTTTTTAAAAATATTAGATAGCCAGAATCATCTTTAAAGACAAAATACAATTATTCCAGTACACCCCTCAAAACTCTTTGAAGTCTTCTGAGAGTGCTTCAAACAAAGTAAGAATCAACACGACATACCAGACCTCAAACGTTTGGCCTCATCTGTACCATAGCCTTCTCTGACCTCTCTCTCTGTCTCTCACTATTATGCAGCAGTCACATTTGTCCTCTTTGTGTCTCAACACATGCCAGGTTTTCCTAGTGTTGGACATTGACACGTGCTTTTCTTCACTGTGGCAAAAACATTTGCATTCTCTTCTTCCCCTAAACTCCGACAATCTCTCATATATCAACACAAATGCTGCTTCTTCAAAGACATTGCTGTAATGAATATAAATCCCAGGTCAAAGTAGCGTTGACTTTGTTTCAGCAGGCAGTTAACTAACTGAACTTGAACTCCGAATCATACTCCTAGCATTCTGCAGCTGCTAAGTGTGGGTGCCCTTTCTTTAAACTTGACTGCCGTTTGGAGTCTGCCCTGATTCAGGGCCCAGCCAGAAAGGTAGGTTCAGCCTCTGTGGCACTCTTCTGGGATTTTCCCTTTCACTTTTCAGCTGCTGTGGGAGCCTGGAAATCTTTCCTCTGATTCCTCAAGCTGGTAAGAGATCAGGTATTTATCCAAAGTTTGCCCTTCTCACTGGGGTCTGGAACTTCCTTCAGGATAATAACTGTGCACCTGGGAGGTAGACAGCAGAGTTCCCTTCCGTCAACCTGTTTGCTGCTCACCAGTTTCTGCTGGATTCCCATTTGCTGTTGGGTGTGTGTATGTATATGAATATGAACAATATAAATATATGAATATGTTTGTGAAAATATTTGTATTTATTTATATATTCATGTATAAACATATTAGTGTATATTTATATATAAATATATAAATATAAATATGGATATGTGAACAAATATAAAATAAAAATATATAAAATAGAAAACACATATAATATATAAATATATATTCATATAATGAATATATGTATTCACATATATTCATATATATACTATATACATGTATATACTATACACATACATATAATTAAATTATATATAACATTATATATGTATGTGAATATGTGTCTGTATATATACACATACTTCACTGGTTATCATTGCTGTCTGCAGGAGAGTTTGTCTGATATAAGTTATTGCGTCACTACCAAAACACAACTTTTATTCACACAAACAAAAATAATTATTGACTACCTACTATATGTCAGATACTCTGCTAAATGGTGATAATAGATATTGTCTCTGATCCCATAGGGGGAATAATATATATATATATATACACACACATACACACACATATTTCACCGTGGGAGAGAGACATTAAACAAGTGCCCTCATAATTAGTTGCATAGTCAGAAGAGATTTGAAAGGGAACTTTTAAGGGGACATGGGAGCATCTACCAGGGCAACCTTACCTCCTTAGTTGAATTAGAAAAGGCTTCCAGAGGAATAAAATATTAACTAATGTTTTAGATGATAAGAAGTCCACTCAAGGAACTCAGGGTCAGCTGGAGGGAATAAAAAATTCCAGGTGGTAAAGAGAGTTGAAATGGAATTTATGAAGGGAGAAGGAACCTTGGAAAAAAGGTCAATAGGACTAGTTTAGAGAATGAGGGAAGAATATTTAGTGGTGGAGGATCCGTTTTAAGAGAAATAAAATGCCATTGAAGCATTTTATGTAGGAGAATTAGTCTGTCCAGCTTGTAGGTCCACAACAAAAGTAGTATTTAAATGCATCACTTCTAATTGTTAGTGCAAAGATTTATCATATAGAATTTAATTTTTACCTGATTTCTGATTGTCCATATAGAATAATCATTTTTCTATCTAATGATCTATATAACATTTTATCAGTGACATAGTATTCCGATGAGCATGCGCTCTGTGGCTTTTTTCAACTATATTCTAATGTTGTAGGTGACTCCAAATTAGCCAGTTTACATCATGATACAAACATCTTAATGCAAAAGCCTTCTTTTACATTTAGAAAGCTCAGTTGCTAAAGAGATCTTATTGTAGAGGTTGAGGCTATAAAAATAAAATTGCTTTGCAAAATAATATTAATTAAGAATACCTTTAAACATGGAATAAATAAGCAGTTTTGAAAGCTGAGTTGTTTTAAATATAGCATTATATTTATAGATTTGTGTCAAATGCCTGTGAATGACTGAGTGGATGAAAACATTATTGAAATGAGAACGTTTTCATTGCTACCATAGACCACAAGTTTATAAGGAGGACTCCGTCGGGATGCCACAAGCTGTTTCTGGGCTTCAGGTGTGCCCTCACATGATGGCATGTGCGATTACATTTACACAAGTTGCTTGGGAAATTCCAAGTCCTTAATTACTTCAGAGTTGCAACGCTTCCAACCTCGTTTGAAGATTTTCCAGGAAAACTGCACTTTATGCCTGATTGGGAGCACGATCCCAAGTGGAAAACCTTGATTTGGCTTTCCTTCAGTTAAATCTGCCCATAAGTGAGAACTACAGGTGAGAGGTATTCATACCAAAGAGAATAATGGAAATTTGAAGAGACAGTGAGTTTCCAGCAATCCAGCAACTGCTGAGCACGCTGACCTCAGGGTCCCTTTGCCTCTTGTTGTTTTACATAAATTACGACTTTTTTTCATTCTGGAGCGAAATGTAATACTGTGTCCTCTTTCTCATCAGATCGTCACTTGCATCTATGCGAGGACAAAACTGGCTTCACAGAGCTTTGGTGCAGATCCACCATGGATCCATTTCTTAGAGTTCCCCGTCTGTTGGTCTGGAGGTAATGCTACAGTCACTTTAGATTAACGATAAACGGTCACAAAATTGAAAACAAGCTTCTCCAGCTTTTCGCAAGAATCTGAAGAAAACACAAATACGTGCACCTGAAAAGTAGGAGTCCAACTCAAATATCATAAAATAATACACAGTGCACGCTTAACTGCATGCAGGGCCATATGAACATATTAAATGACATAGCCTGATGTCAAAGTCAAGTATGGTTTCAACATTCAATGTGGGGAAATTTGGAGCGCTCTTAGCTTAAACTTGAACTAATGACACAGTTTTATGCTTACCCTTGTGATGTCAAAACAATAACAATTTTTAAAAAAAGTATTGCTCTCTTCAGCTCTCTTCTTCCAGGCAGTTGTTGATAAATGACCCTTTGCCGATTTATTATCCTTGGAGACAAGGATTATAAAATTAACAAACCCAGTAACAAACGTAATGTTGAATGTTTAAAATGTGTCAGGAAGGTTTCCAATATTGCCTCATTTAATTCCCACACAATTCTATATGGTAGGCAATGCCTTTATTTCACTGTGGAGAGAGCTGTGTCTTTAGGCCGTTGCATAATTATTTCACAGCCACGGAAGCAGTAAATGGTGATGGCTGACATTAACATGGCTTATTTGCAGAAAAGGTCCTATTTATTTGAAACTCTCTTCATTTGAGGACTTCCCTACCCTGAGAATTTTCTTAACTTAGTTTCCTGCTATGGAAATTAGATCCACTTCTGTCTCCAGAATAAACACTTTCAGGTAAGCATGGTCTCAGCTCTCCAAGAGCTCTTCCCACTAGGTAATGCCTTGATTCACTGCTTCTTGCCACAGACAACATGGATGCGTCCTTCAGCTCTAGACTATCCAACCTATGGGCGACATCAGTCATAGAAGATTTACAAGCAACATGTCGTGATCCCCGCCCCCCTGTGATTTCTTTTTCCAGATATCTCAGAGCTAGACATATTGAAAGACAAACAAATTAATACCTAGCCTCTGTGACTCTCCACAACATCCAATTTAAAAAGACCTCCTTCTGTGTTATTCTACTTAGTCATCCAAGCAGAAAACAGATTCAGCAGGGAGCCTCCCTGGGAAGGCTTGCCAAGATATTCACCTTCAGAATCATGCCTTTCTATTTCTGGTTAGTGGGGGAAATTGTCGAAAAACAACATCATCACCTAGAATCCCGTGAAGTAGAGAATATGAATCTTAAGACTCTGAGGCTTCATAAACAAATTCAAACCTAGGAGCTGGTCCTTTCATTCACACAGACTTGAAATTTCCCTCGTCACTTCTCATGAGCTCTCTGATGACGATTTCTGTATTTCTATAACAGATCTAAAAAAGTGTAAATGATTTGATATCGAAGTGGTTCCTATCACAGAACTGGAGTAGGTATCGATGAATAGATGGCTTCAAGATAAATAGAAACACACACCCAAATCCACTTCTCACCTGCTCACTCACAGAAACCATAAATTATTAAAGTTAATTGCAGACTCATTCTTTTGATTTAAGGCCCCTTGTCTGGGGTTAAAGTTCAAATGCACCTGGGAAGGAGAACACACCAAGCTTTATAAATCACAGTGTGATGAGTTAACCAGATCTTTTCATGGAAGCATGTTTTGGTAGGGCATAAAGGGAGAAAGGTTTAAGTGCAAGGAAGAAGGGGCAGGGGGTGGGGAGAAGTCTTGGGAAAGCCCTCACAGATTCACGAGGCCCCCGTCTTCATGGGCTTGCTCTGAGTGATAAGGTCACTGCATGCAGTGACAGAGACACTGAGACGAGAAACCCTAATACCTAAAGCCAGCCCTGCACAGATGCTAATCTGGAAAATATGAGATATGGCAGTTAAGTTGGCACCATGTACCACAATCATCATCAACATAGGAAGTGCTGGAATGGACTCCCATACAGGAAACAAACTCCAAAAACAATTAACGAATCAGAGGAAGAAGGAAGAAATCTGAAAAAGCATTTATTCTGTGTATCTCATCAAAAACTGGTAGAGCGTGGACACTTTGCGAGGCTGTAAATCCATGACCGGAACACAGGAGAGCAGCGATTCTTCATGAGCAAAGCCCTCATGTCGGCACTCTGTTTTTGAGATTTGTTCAGGCAATGACAGATCCGGGTTAGCACACTAATCACCGGCCCAGATGAAATGACCTAATACCAACAAGTAGCTCCTTTCGTCATAATAGTCTTCAACCTTGAGCTTAAATCTGCACTGGCTCACGTTCCAAATATTTTGGAGCGTGAACAATACTTTGTCAATGATGATGAGTAAAACAAACAAAGATAGTGGCTGCCATTTCAGCACAAGGGCTGGTTCTGGACTTTTCCAGAGTATAAAAATGTGAGTCTCTGAAGCCTCTTTCTACAGAAGCTGTTCTGGTCCATATGGGCTGTCTGAGTACCAGTCAGCTTGTACTTGCTGTTGAGGGATTCATAAATTTGAATTTCCTCACTTATGGCCAAATAAAATCTCAAAATAATACTGCACACACGTAAGAACCTCAACATCTAATTTTTTTTTATGCAACAGAAAGAAGGAAAACCAAAAGAAGACACAAATAATTAGCCATTGTGCACAGAGTTAAACTGAGTCATTGACTTGGAGAGAGTTAAGCAGGTTCATCAGTCTGATTCTCAACTTTATGCGTAGGCAGTCCTTGCTGCAAGAAGAAATGGTGAAGCATGGACTGGACTGAGAAACATTTGAGAAAAATAAAAGCAGAGCTGATGCCTGGCTTACTTCTACTGGTAGCAGGAGAGTTTTATTTGCACTGGTTCATACAACACAGTCAATGTCTAGCCTGACTCTATCGCCCAAACTCCTTTACTTATAGGTACATAAGGTAGGCAATTCTACCTTCCAGATTGTCCATGATTCCCTTCTGCTGTATGAGTCTGGGGGAATCTAAACGTCCAGCAGTAAGAAGAGCAGGTTTATCTAAGATGCATGATACCTATTTAGTGGAGAAGCATGTAGGACCTGCAAGAGGTCTCTTCCACGGAGCTCAGTAAAAAGAATATGCTTGAGTCAATGGATCAATAAGCCTTCTGTCATTTTTGGTTCACTTTCTTTCAAGATCTTCAAGATGCATACAATTTGTTTTCTCATATTCATAACTACATGTTGTTATTTTGTATAATGCATTGTCGAGCCAACACTTTAACTACGAAAGTACTAATGGCAATGCAGCTTGGCTAATGATACGATACTTCAGAAACTAGTAAAGAGATTCAGCAATTAATGTGTTAAATGTCAGTAAGTGGTGCAGTTTGGGCTGCTGTAACAGAATGCCGTAGACTTGGTGGTTTCAGCAACAAATACTTAGTTTTAACCATTCAGAAGGATGGAAAATCCGAGTCCAAGGCACCAGAAGATTTGGTGTCTGGTGAGGTCCTGCTTCCTAGTTCATAGATGGCCATTTAAAAAAATTATTATTTTTAAATAGATTTTTTATTTTAAAGATGTGGGGTACAATTCAGGGTTAGGTATACAAATGTTCGTTATGCGGGTACCCTTGTTGATGAGGTGCGCCCCCCCTCCTTCCCTAGGCAGACTCCCACGACTGCCAATCCCACTTCCCCACCCCCCGAGTAGTTTCTCACTACTACTAATCCTTTTCTTATAGTATTATGACAATGGTTCAAGGTCTGCTTATGAGTGAAAACGTGTGACACTCAGTTCTTTGTTTCTGTGATAGATCACTCAGTATTATAGACTCTAAGTTCACCCAAGTTGCTGTGAAGTTCATAATTCAGTTTTTCTTTGTGGCTGTGATGGCCGTTTTTGCCGTACCTTCACAAGGCAGAAAGAGGATGAAAGGACTCTCTGGGGCTCTTTCATAAGGGCACTGATCATATTCATCAGGGCTCCATTTTTATGACCTAATTACCTTCCAAAGATCCCACCTCCAAATACCATCCTTTTGGAGGTTAGGATTTCAACGTGTATTTTGGGAAGACACACAACACTAAGTTCATTACAGTAAACATAATTTACTTATTTATTATTGCTTTTGCTTTTAAGTTTTATGGATATATAATAGTACACATTTAGGGATTATATGCAATATTTTGAGACAAGCATGCAATACAAAATGATCAAATCTGAGGAATTGGGGTATCCATCACCTCGAGCATTCACCACTGATTTGTGTTGAGAACATTCCAAATCTTATCTTCCACCTATTTAAAAATATTTCTCTATGGTTAAGGGGCACAAATTCAGTTCTGTTACATGGTACATGGCGAAATGGGGACGCCTAAGCTTTTGACATGACCATCACCTGAAGATGATACATCGCGCCCTATTAAGCAAATTTTCATCTCTCACCCCTCCCACCCTTCTAAGGTCTCCAGTGTCTGTCATTCCACACAATGTGCCCATGTGTCCACATTATTTAGCTACCACTTGTAAGTGAGAACATGTAGTTTTTGGCTTTCTGTTTCTGAGTTGTTTCACTTAAGGTAATGGCCTCCAGTTCCACCTATGTCGCTGAAAAAGAAATGATTTCATTTCTTTCATGGCTAGATAATGTTCCTTTTGTTCATGGACACTTAGGTTGATTCCATACCTTTGCTGTTATGAATAGTGCTGCAATAAACATAGGAGTGCAGGTATCTTTTTGATATAATGATTTCTTTTCCTTTGGGTAGATACCTAGTAGAGTGATTGCTGAATCACTTTTAGTTCTTTGAGAAATTGCCATACAGGTTGTTCTAATTTACCTTCCCACAAACAATATTTAAGCTTTTCCTTTTTTCTTGTTCTTTTTTCTTTTCTTTTTTGAGTCGAAATCTCACTCTGTCACCAAGGCTAGATGCAGGGGTACGCTCACGGCCACCCCAGCATCGACCTGCTGGGCTCCAGTGATCCTTCCGCCTCAACCTTCCAAGTAGCCGGAACTACAGGTATGCGCTACCGCACTTTAACTAATTTTTTAATTTTATTGTAGAGACAAGGTCTCGCCAAGTTGCCTGAACTGGTCTTGAACCTGCAGGCTCAGGCAATCTACTCACCTTAACTCCCCAAAGTGCTGGGATTATAGGCTGAACCACCGAGCCCAGTCAAGCTTTCCCTTTTCTTTGCATTCTCACCAACATCTGTTATTATTTTTTGTCTTTTTAATAGTAGTCATTCTGACTTGTGTAATATGATAACTCATTGCGGTTTTCATTTGCATTTATCTGATAAGTAATGATACTGAGTTTTTTGGCCATCTGTATATTTTTTATAAAAATGCCTGTCCACATCCTTTGTTACTGTTACCTATAGTCACCCTATTGTGGAATCAGACACTAGAACATTTCCTTCTTATCTAACTGTGCTTAGGCATTTATTAGCCAACCTCTTTTCATCCCTCTGGTAACTAACATTCTATTTACAGGTCCACGATATCATTTTTTAGCTCTCATAGATGAATGAGTACATGCAATATTTGTCTTTCTGTGCCTGCTATATTTTACTTAACACAGTGACCTCATCTATGTTGCTGCAATTTACAGAATTTCATTCTGGTTTACAGGTGAGTCATGACCCACTTTGTATATATACCACTTTTTTTTATTCATTCATTGTTTGATGGACATAGGTTGATTTGTATCTTGGCTATTATAAATAATGTTACAATAAACGTTGGGGTTCAGATATCTCTTCAATACATGGATTTCCTTTCTTCTGGGTATATACTCAGCAGTGAGATTGCTAGATCACATGATAGTTCTATTTTTATTTTATTTTTTAGGAACTTCCATACTTCTTTCCATAGTGACTGTACTAATTTACATTCCCACCAACAGTGTAATTAAATAGGAAATATGTTTGCCAAACATTGTGTATGATTAATCTCCCTAAGGTCATTTAAATATTATAGCTTACTAATTCTTTCTCCAAATGGAATCTAACATCAGGTCTTCAGCAACATTGAAGAGCAGGTATCTTTTTAATCCACAAGAAGTAAACAGTGACATTTCAAAATTCAGCATTCATAAATAAGGTTCTGAAATGTCAAAGGAAATTGATAAACAGTAGTCTGAAGGCTTCAGCTGAGGCCGTCTAATTTCAAATATGGAAAGCATTTCAATCTTGAGTGCAGTCTTGCATATGTAAAAACATATTATGAAAAATATCTTCTACATTGATGTTCACCATATACTTATAAAATTCTTATACATGTTTCTCAAACTATACATTAAATGGATAGAAACGTCAATGCATACATGCATATGGATGTATTATATACACATGCACAATCTGTATATTCTATACACAAAAATGTGTATAAATATTCAAATAGTGTGAAAACTGTTGATCTTGAGGTGTATTACTGTTGCAAACAGCATTCTTTATGTTTTAGAATCACTGAATACTATATTGAATATTATCATTTCAGAGAATTAAATGAACAAAGGCAGCAGACTCTCAACTGATTTTCTTCAAAGACCTTAATTCCAAAACGCAATATGCTGTGGGACATTTAAAAATAAAGCATTAGCTACAAATTAGTAAAAGAAAACCTTTTTTTGTAAGTAATTTATCTATTATTGTCAACTGAAAAGCACTGGGTTTAGTTTCCTAAAATGCAGGCAAGAGGCCAGAGAAACCAAGTTTATGGAAGGATGATCCATTGAGGCTGCAGTGACACTTACAGCCTGTGTGTGTGTGTGTGTGTGTGTGTGTGTGTGTGTGTGTGTGTGTGTGATAGAAAATGAGACATACCAAAGGGTAAGAACATCCCTAGGATTTTGTTTTCAACAGTTACAGGTTTTGAATTCATCTTTAATATCCAATCACTGTGCACATGGACAAATATGTGTAAGATGAGAGAAAGAGAGAGAGAGAGAGAGAGAGAGAGAGAGAGAGAGACATAGAGTGAGAGAGAGAAAGAAAGAACTAAAGAAAGGAAAGAAAATGGCTTGCTAAAAGTGCAGAACAACTTTTCTCTGGAAAAAACTCACGACATTGTCTTAGAATTTCACATGCAAAAGAAATTAAAGAAGGAAGTGCATGGGACATACTGCTAGATGCACTAATATTTGCTTAACCTTAAAATTGACTTTGGAAAGAATAACTTCTCAGGGAATATGGAACCCTTGAAATAAATGAGCCAATATGTTCGGGAAGAAACTGTGTAACAGGCTTTCCATGGCCTTGACCTTGAAGATAAACACAAGGGCCAAGAGCCCCCTGGTGTTCCTGGAACCCAAACTTACCCAGGTGGACAACCTTGCTAAAGTCACACTCACAGAGAGAAGAGTGGACATCGAAAAGAGACCCCGAAGATCAAATGAAGGAGAAATGGTACTTGAGCTGGGTTACATGAGTACGTTTCTAGAAAAGAATGTTCTTTCCCCATAGTAAAAATGTAATCCATCTGTGGGAATAAGAACCACAGAAGAAAGAGCTTAAGCATGAAGGAGCTTTAATTTATGTTCCTATTCATCTCCTAGGCTGGCTTGGGATCTGGAGACTTGGAAGAAGGTGTGTAGTCATCTTGGTGTGGGCTAAGGTGGAGATTTACACTCAGTCTCAGCCAGCTTTTGGTCTCAGATCCTAGCAGGGCTGCTCTCTGCCTTGGTGGGTTAAAGGCTCCAGTAAGGCATCTGGCGCACCAGCCAGTGACAAGGAGGTGGATTAGAATCATGGGATGGCGTTCACTCTGGACAGATGCTTTTTCCTTCATTCTGCACAGTTTGGTAAGCTGGACAGTTAACTCCCTTTGTTTTGAGTTATGTAATCCCCCAGGAGATTTAGCTGGTGGAATTTTAACCCTTTTCTACCAAAGCAACCTTTCAGCTGACATCCCACTTTCCCAAAGGAAAAAGTAGAGCTTTCTAAGCTCCTTTGGAAAACGTTAGTTTTGGGTCAATGAAAATGGCGGAGGGGTGCTGTGTGCCAGTGAGTGACATGTCATGAGTGATTATGGAAAAACTGAAAAGAAAACTAATTAAGGGTCCAACACATATGTCTTTTAAAAATCACCTGTTTGTAATGATTGTAGCATACTTTTTTCTAACTCAACTTTTATTTCAAAGAGAAAGATTTATAGAGAGAGGCGCTGGAGTGCATACATTTCTAGCTTACATTGTGAAAGTAGATTCATTAATGAAAACTGTTAGGATTCGCATCGCTTGAGAAACTGTATAGATAATTCTACCTCAAAATGAGTGCTGTTGCAAAAGTTGATATTTGTACCATGTTAATAATGCCACAATGTTGCAACTAAGAGAGTAAAACTCTCCATATAGAAATTCCTGTTTGATTTCCCCCTTTCCCACATGATTGAAGCAGAAATGTCATTTTATTATCCTCAGTAATTGCTCGTCATGACTGAATGATGCATATGTAGGAAACTTCCTAACCAGAGATGATTCGGGAGAGCCAAATACACCAAGTATCGCAATGAGGTCATTTTATTATTATTATTTACAACAGAATTTCATGGAGAGAAAGACTAAGAACTCAACAGCTCTGGTAAAATCTTTCCCTTGCAATGGGAGCATTGCTCAGCTCAGGGAGCGGATAAGGGCAGCCCGGAACGGACTCGTGAATAACTTGGAGTGTTAATCTGACAACTTCCTCTGTAGATTGTCTTTTATGCATACCTCATTAAATGCAGTTCTGGTTGCTTCCCTCCAGGATGCTGACATGTCTAGCAATTGAAAATTTTAGCTGGTCCTGCAGGAGAAGCTCTTGAGAGTTTCTGTGCGTTTTTTTTCCCTTAAGGAATGTCAAAGCTTGGTTCAAAAAGTAATTTTGGATTTTGCATTGCTGAAATTTGCCTTTTGGTATTGGAATACAGCCTTAAACAAATGGGATTATGTTATATATCATTTTAATGCATGTTTCTTGCTTTATGTGTCTTTGCTAATGACCTATTACTGGCTGTTTATTTTGTATTTATTTTAGCATATGGAAATGATGTTAGCCACAAAGCAAATTTGAGCAATTTTCTTATTCGAGTTCAAAATGGGTGGTAAAGCAGAGGCGACCACTTGCAACATCAGTAAGGCGTTTAGCCCAGGAACCAATAAGGAAACTACAGTACAGTAGGGGTTCAAGAAGTTTTGCAAAGGAGATGAGAGCCTTGAAGGTGAGTCATGTAGTGCTGGCAGATCAATGGAGAGCAAGCATCCAAGCTAATCCTCTTACAACTACGTGAGAAGTTGCCGAAGAATTCAACATCAACCATTCTATGGTCGTTTGGCATTTGAAGCAAATTGGAAAGGTGAAAAAGCTCAGTAAGTGGGTGCCTCGTGAGCTGGCCAAGAATTTTTAAAAAATTGTCGTTGTGATGTATTGTCTTCTCTTATGCTATGAAACAACAAACCATTTCTCTATCCGATTGTGACGTTCGATGAAAAGTGGATTGTATATGACAACTGGTGACAACCAGCTCAATGACTGG
Organism: Carlito syrichta; assembly: GCF_000164805.1. Classification (NCBI taxonomy): domain Eukaryota; kingdom Metazoa; phylum Chordata; class Mammalia; order Primates; family Tarsiidae; genus Carlito; species Carlito syrichta. Next base: position 376,099 of record NW_007247465.1, read on the forward strand.
TTGGAGAAGAAGCACCAAAGCACTTCCCAAGGTCAAACTTGCACGAAAAAAGGCCATGGCCACTGTTTGGTGGTCTGCTGCCAGTCTGATCCACTGCAGCTTTCCAAATCCTGGCAAAACCATGACATCTGAGAAGGACGCTCAGCACATCGATGAGATGACCGAAAACTGCAATGCCTGCAGCTGACATTGGTCAGCAGAAAGGGCCCAATTCTCCATGACAATGCCGACTGCACATCTCACAACCACCAGCTTCAAAAGCTGAATGCATCGGGCTACGAAGTTTTGCCTCATTCACCGTATTCACCTGACCTCTCACTAACCAACTACCACTTCCTCAAACCTCTCAACAACGTTTTGCAGGGAACATGCTTCCACAACCAGCAGGAAGCAGAAGACGCTTTCCAAGAGTCTGTCAAATCCCGAAGCACGGATTTTTTTGCTACAGGAATAAGCAAACTTATTTGTCATTGTCAAAAATGTGTTTGTTGCAATGGTTCCTACCTTGATGAATAAAGATGTGTTTGGGCTTCGTTGTGATGATTTAAAATTCATGGTCTGAAACTGCAATTTTTGTAGGTTCAAGCATGACCTTTTGCAAATCACTATGTATCAGGTTACTGCAACATACATGCACCATGCTTTCCATACCACCATGTGATAGTAATTACAGTGCTCCCTGTCTTCGTAGCATGGGTCTTGCTTTGGCATCTATGTCCAGACATTGACCAGACTCTGGCTTCTGTGTAGTGAGGAATCCTGTATCTTTCCCATCACTGCATTTGCAGTACCTACATTAAGGCCTGGTATGTATAAGTGCTGAAAAAAATTGATTAATAAAGAGCTAAACCAAGGTATGCAAGTTCTTCAATGATATACTTTTATTTCAAGGATAACCTAATTAAGCCCTTGTCAGTTATAAATAGAAAACTTTTATATTGCTGTGAACATTTCCAACTGAAGACATCATAGAACCAGAATGCCCACATTTGAGTCATAGCCTCAACCATCTAAACCATTTTAGACAAATTATTTACTCTGTATTGCAAATTGTGGTTATATCTAATTAGGCTATTGTGAGGATTGAATGGATTATAATTTTAAGCCCCTTATCACAGTGGCACAAAGTAATGGTAAATATTAGCTAGTGCTAATGTTCCTACTACTATTTGTTTTAATATCAGAGTCAATGTTAGTCTTAGTGTGATTTTCATGAATTTTTTAAATCTTATATCAACATTTTTCAAAGTTGGATCCAAAGACTCCATATTTTTAGGGGTCAGTCATAATAATTTTAATAAAGAGTCACAAATTAGTCAAGATCAAGACTTTAGGAAAAGATACAATGGTTTTTATATTGAGTTATTTCTCATAACTCTACCTTGCTTTCCTTACATAGGCAAAGCTACTCACTAGAGTAAGGTAAAAATAGCTTTGGCTAGCAGGGCCATGTTTGAGAACCTTGAGATTCCTAGTCTGCATAGATTTATTCTCAGAATCTTTCTCAGATCAACGTCCCAGACATGTTGTAGAAGAAACTGACATCTTATTATGGAAATTGGAAGTAATCTCTGAACACATTTATGGCAAAGTCTGTTATTCCTTTGTTATTTTATTTTTTATAACCAGTTCACTCTCTTTTTGTGTATAAACATTATCACTAAAAATCCATTTAAGAAAGGGCACAAAGGGTACTTGTACAACTTTCAAAATTTACTTTGACAGTAATTTCCCCAGCTGTGAAAATAAGAATTGGCTTATTTCCTCTGATGATAGAAGTAATTTAGGAGAGAAGATTAAGAGAACAATGGGTTGTAAGAGCTGGAAACAACGTAACACATTATTTTGGGCTGAGATGACAACTGCATGGCCACATTGTCGCAAGTATCATGAGCCCAGGACTATGACATTTATACGTGGAGGGTCTTGGGATTCTTAGTCTGCATAGAATTGTTTTCTGAATCTTTCTCAGGCCAGCTCCAGACATTAGCTACCAACTGATTAAAATTTCTACTCAAAGTGAAACCCATTTGCTATCCTGAATTCCAGTAATTTCCTTCTGTTTGCAAGTGTAATACTGAAAGCCTGAGACTCTTATTTGGATCTTTCCATGTCACAAAATTATTTATAGCTCTAGGTTTTCTGACTCTAGGTTTTCTGACTGAAAGAATTCAGTATTCTTTCTCTTCAAATATCTGGGGAAGAGATAATCATGTGTGAACAAAAATGGAATACTTGTAACAGGCATTTGAAAAAGAGTCCTGAAACGACTTTTATTCTTTTAAATTTATTTCCCAGGAAACTCAAAGTATTTTGCAGTAGGAAGATAGGTATATTGAGAGGGGATGCATTTAGCAGTAGGAGGATATGGGGTAACCCCAAGTGTGCGGGAAAGCCATTGGTGAATATGGAAAGGGACCATACACAGTTAATGATTCCAGTGGAACACTGACAAGTCTTATTATTTTTGAAATCTATTTGAAAAGCTACCCCTGGTATCAAATTTTACTACCAATCCCACATGTAAAGAAGACTGCAAAAAGTTTCACAAATGTTTGGAAAGCTTTTGTTAAACTTGGTCCAAACTTAGTTAAGCGTTTAATCAATGTAGGTTTATTTTCGTAGTCATAATATAAAACTAGTAGTTGTCTATCTTTTTTTTTATGGCTTGAAATGTGCATTAAGCAAGTCCAACTTGGTTCTGTTTTACTTTTAGAGAGTGTTAAAAATGTCAAATTAGAAGAGAAGTATTTGCAAATTTCTGAAGCATATACTAAATGTATTTGAAATTATATTTATCTTTATGGCAAGCGAGCTTATTGCATAAAACGTTTCTTCTAACTCCAGCCAAAAATCTATAATTGCATGTGTATTGGTTTCCTCTTTGCTCCATGCAGGCCATGGTTCCCCCGTCAGGGGTATGAGGTCAGCTCCCTCTGAGCCCTGCAACAGTGCCTCCTAGGTGGAGTGGTGGAGTAACTGTTGCGGACCACGGTTCACCGTCTACATACTTGATGGATAATGTCATTTAACACAGGCCTGCGGGTCTACAGTGGTTTCCAGGGGCCTGCATTGCAATGTGTGCACCCACCAAACTCAAGAGACTCAAAAGGCTTGACAAATCACCGTGATGCTTTTCAACTGCTATGGGAAATCTTCACTCTTGGTGCTTTTAAAACATCTTTTACAATTTCTTTGCAATTTTCTTCTTGATTTTGCCACAATTCAAGGCAGAGACTAATGAAGAGTTCCTGACACCTAATAGATGTCCAGCTAATACTTTTAGTTAGTGAAAAAATAAAGAAAAACATCACTTTACATTGGAACTCTGAATCCTACCACCCAATCCGTTTATAGCATTTACTTGATAATGTATCAATTGCTATGCCAGTTTTATAGCACATTCAGTTATTAGTTACTTTCAAGTTAGTTTTAGTACTTTCATATTAGAAATGAAGAAATGAAAAGAAAAACATTTTAATATAGCGTCCATGGTGTCTTTGTTTGATTCCTGTAATTCAGAAGCAATAATAGTTCTTATAATAATAGCCCCAAATGTATTCTCAGAATACAGTGATACTGGATTATTTCAAAATTGTGAGTCAATCAATTGTAAAACTGAATTTTTAGCCATTCACCATTTAAAAAATTGGCTCACAAAAGCTGCAAATAATTTTTTTGTTAAGATGCATTCCTCTTTATGTTCAGAAAACATCAATGTGTTATGTGGTTATAACTGTGTATTATATAATAATAAAAATACTAAGTAAGTGACTATTTTATGCTGCTGGCATTGAACTGCATAAGGGTAAGGAGTGCCAGCCCCACACACAGTAAAAAAAAATAAAATAAAATCTGTGTAAAACTCTTCACTTCATAGCCTACTGTTAACCAGAAGCCTTGCTGGTAACATGACAGTCAATTAACATATATTTTTATGTGATATGTATTATTCTGTATGCTTTCAATAAAGTGAGTTAGAGAAAAGAGTCATTAAGAAAATCGTAAGGAAGATAAGATGTATTTGCTATTCATTAACTGGAAGTGGACATCATGAAGTTCATGTTCACATTGGTAGACTGTGGAGGAAGAGGAGAGGAGGGGTTGGCTTCGCTGTCTCAGGGGTTGCAGCTGTGGAAGAAGTATCACATATAAGTGGATCCGCATAGTTCAAACTTGTGTTGTTCAAGGGTCAATGACGCGTGCACACACACACACACACACACACACACACTTAGCTGGATCAATCATTTGGGGGAAAGGTCATGAAATTACTGGAATGCAGATCTTCTAAATTAAAAGCATCAGCGTTCTGTTTAAGGCTATTTAGATTGGGTGTTTATTTCATAATTATTAAGTTTCTGAAAGTCATTTTGGTTTTGGTGGGGAGTGGGATGTAGATAGAGATAATTGTTTATATAATACATCTATCTATCTATCTATCTATCTATCTATCTATCTATCTATCTATCTAGCAGCTAACTAGCTAGCTGGCTAGCTATATGACTTTTGGGATGGAGAGCATATGAGAAAATTTAGCAAAATGTCTTTGTCTAATGTTGTATTTAATGGAGTCATAATCTCAATCTAGAGCCCAAAGAATTTACTCGTATGGGAGCATTTTAGTTCAAGAAGAGTAGGCGAATATTTCAGAATTAAATGATATGACAGTTTCCCCTTGGATATTTTTCTTCTCTTTAGACTAATATATCCTGTTCCATGAAGACTTTTCAGTTGATACTTAAATCTATTACCAGACAAGTTGGGTATGGTGGCTTATGCCTGTAAGCCCAGAACGTTGGGAGGCCAAGGTGGGAGAATTTCTTGAGTTTGATCACAGCTTGGACAACATAGTAAGGCCTCATCTCTATAAAAAAAATTGAAAAATTATCTGGATGTGGTGATGCACACCTGTAATCTCAGCTACTCAAGAGTCAGAAGGCTTGCCTGAGTCCTGGAGGTCAAGGTTGCAGTGAGCCATGATTGTGCCACTGCACTCCAGCCTAGGAGATAGAGTGAGTCAGAGTACTTTATATATATATATATATTTATATAAAAATATATATACTTTATTATATTTTAATATAATTTAGATATTATATTTTAATATAATTTAGATATTATATGTAATTATATATAATTTCTAAATTTTGCATATATATAAATATATATATACATTTTTATATATGAAAAATTTAGATATTAAGGGCTATTACGTAGCTGGGAAATAAAAGAAGACAAAGGATGATTCTACTAATCACATTTGACATGACTTTTGAAAGTTTGGTGTCTTAGGGTAGTCAGATCTTCATACATGGTTCAAGGCTTCAAGGGCAAGTTGAGGACAAAGCTTCATCCTTGTTATGACCTAGCCTTGTAAGTCATGGTATGCCACCTTCTATGAACTCTGCTGACTGAAGCAGTTACACATCTGCCTAGATTCAAGAAAAGGGGAAATAAAAACCCACCTCCCAGTGAGGGAAGTGTCAAAAATTTGTGGACATAATTTTTTAATCCTTACTACTGAACTTTGGCTACAATTCACTGGTATTCTTCCAACGTTTAAACTATACTCACCTCTAAGACTTTCCCAAATTCTCATATTTTGCAGCAACAGTGAGGGTTTCAGATGTTAGCACCTTTTCACACAGACTAGGTCCAGGTAGGAATGAGCTTCCTCTGATTCATGACTTCAAGTGTGGTGTGTCCACATCTGAAGACATCTGAATGGTGCAGACAAGTTACTGGCCTCCCAAACACCAGACATGTGCTAGTTGGATATGCACAGACTAACGACCATGGACCATCTCACTAAAGAGGCCAGGAAATGGAAGGTGTGCAGCAGTCACTATGCATTGGCAATGTTAAATTGCAGCTGGAACGTGTTAGCAGTTTCTTGACAAGGGGTCAGTTTTACTTACTCTGAGAGTTGCTTTTTTATGGCTTTTGACTTCAGCATCTGAGATGTCAATTCCACCCTCTGAGTCATACTTCCTTTTTCACTAAAAACATGCCCCCTACTTGTAGCTGAGTACTTTTCTTGATGTTTCTTAATTGTAGTAGTGAGGGAATGCAACATTCTTTCTTTAATTTTAGAGTGTCAGTTCAAGATGATACAATTCCCTTAAAAACCCAGTGGAATTCCTCTGTGTCAATCTATAATCTCTTCCACTTGAAAAAAACCACACTCACAAACCTTATGAGATTAACCCTCTTTTAAAATGTTGGGCCTTCTGTAAGTTGCTGTGGGATAATGTCCTTAAGGCTCTGAGAAGCCTTATTGTTTGAGAAATTTCTTATTTCTTTCCTTAAGATTCTCAAAGGCTCTTGTGTACAGTCACACACAACATAATGATGTTTGGTCAACAACAGATCACATATATGGTGGTGGTTTCCTAAGATTATACCAGAGTTGAGCAGTTCCTCTTGCCTGGTGACATCATAGCCTTCTCAATGTCATAAAGCAACATCTGATTCTTATGTCTGGCTGGGGTAGACATATGATGCAGACATTCATATGATGCTGGGGTAAACAGACCAATCATGCTACCAGTCATGTGCAAGCATACCACAGACAATTATGTGCGGTGATAATACTTGGTAATGCTAAACAATTATATTCTTGGTATATGTATTTGCTCTACTATACTTTTCAGGATTGTTCTGCAGTGTACTCCTTCTACTTCTTCCCCCCCCAAAAAAAGAAGTTAACCATAAAACAACCATAGGTAGGTCCTTCAGGATGTGTTCCAGAAGGAGCCATTGTTCTCATAGGAGACGACAGCTTCAAGTGTGTCAAGTCGTTCCAGTGGGACAAGATGCGGATGGAAAAGACAACAATATTGACAATTCTGACCCTGAGTAGGCCTAGACTAACATGTGTGTTTGTGTCATATTTTGGAGGGGGGTTGTGGGGGTGAGAGAGTAAGAATTTATTGAGAAGACAGGAAAGTCTTGGCAGTGAGAGGGGTTCTGAAGGGTTGCCTGTTTGTGTCTTATTTTTTTAACAACAAATTTTAAGAGGTAAAAGAATTAAAAATAGAAAAAAGCTCCTCAAATAAGGATATAAAATAAATATTTTCCAGCAGCTGTGCAACGTGTTTATGTTCAGTTAAGCATTATTCCAAGAGCGTCAGTAAGTTAAAATTTGAAAATTTATAAGGTAAAAAGTGAGCCTGTTATTGAAGAAGGATTTTAAAATAAATTTAGTGTAGCCTAAGTGTACAGTTTTGTAAAGCCTATAAAGTGGTGGATGGTTATGCTCTGGGCCTTCTCATTCTTTCAGTGTCTCTCACTGACTCACCCAGAGCAACTTCCAGTCCTACAAGTTCCATTTAAAGTATGTGCCTTAGCCGGGCTCGGTGGTTCAGCCTGCAGTCCTGAGCCTTTGGGAGGCTGAGGTGAGTGGATTGCCTGAGCCAGGGGGTTCGAGACCCGCCTGGGCAGTGAGACCTCATCTCTACAATAAATAAAAAAATCAGCCGGGCGTGGTAGCGCACGCCTGTAATTCCAGCTACTCGGAAGGCTGAGGCGGAAGGATCACTGGAGCCCAGCAGGTCGAGGCTGCAGTTGCCGGGAGCGGCCACTGCACTCCAGTCTGGGCAACAGAGTGAGACTTCAACTCAAAAACCCCCAAAAACAAACAAACAAAAAAACAAAGTATGTGCCTTGTACCGGTGTGCCACTTATTAATATTTTGCACCACATTGGTACTGTACCTTTCCTATGTTGAGATACATGTAGATACACAAATACCACTGATTCCAACTGGCTATGGTATTCAGTACAGTCCCATGTGGTGCAGATTTTTAGGGGTATACCATACCTCGTTGGTGTGTAGTAGGGTTTACCACCTAGGTTCGTGCACTCTGTGATGTCTGCACAAGGACAGAGTTGCCTAATGATGCCTTTCTCAAAACATATTCCTATTGCTAATTGGCACATGCCTGCATTGGGGGGTTTTTGAGGCTCTGCCTTAGAACGTTTTAGGTCTTACCAACATGCTGTACTGTCAGACGCTTATCTTCATCCTTACATGTTGTTGTAAAAATCTGGGCCACACGTGTGGCCTTTTGCAGATGGTGCCTAAGATTGGAGAATCTTTTCCTGGGAAACAGGACATGAGGAATCACATTACGTTTGATCCCATTTGCTTCTGGATCTCTTCTATCACCTCTCTATTTTGCTAGTAAGCTAGATTTTGTTTTTATTTCTTTCTTCTCACATTATATCATGCCAGTGAGAAGAAACAGGTGGAATTTTCCATATTATGTCTGGGAATCATAAAGTTTGTTAGGTCTGTTTTCTACTTCAAAATTATGATTGTTGGCAGGACTGCCACACATCACATCATGTAGCCAAGGTCAGCCTTGATACCACTGTCCTGTCTTCTCCCTTCAGGCTTTGACCATCATCTCAAAACCCATCTAGCTTCCTCCCACCTGTGAGGCTCAAAGCCAATGCCACAAGTTTTAGATTCTTATTATGGCAGCACCCTTCTTTGGGGTGCCAAATTTGTTTTAGCAATTTGGTGTAGAAGGGAAGACTCCCCCAAAATGGAATGATACTTTGGAGGGTGAGCCCCTTGTAGTACACTCAGAATTTGTTCCTCAGGTTCAGATGGTCAACCAGAGTTTTTATCTGAAAGTTTTGAGAAGGTCGTATCATGATTTGCAGAAGACACAGCCCGAGTTGTGACAAATAGGTGACTGGTTCTTCCACCCTGATAACGCACCTAACCACACTGCACTGAGTGCTCAGCAGTTTTTGACCGAAAGCAACATGACCTCCATTCCCCACACTCCCTATTCACACAATCGCACTCTGCGGGGGTCCAGTCTCTGCCGGATCTGGGGTTTCCTGAAGGAGAGATGAATAGGAGAAAGATGAAAATTATATACTCGGACACCTGTTTCCTGAACAGATGCTATTTAATGTTGGCTAACGGAAAGCTTTTATACCATTTGTAAAGGGGCAAGACAAAGAAAAGTCCTTCATGTACATATCCTTTAAAAGTTACCACCATCTAGTGGTCTGAGCAACAAACAAGCCAAGAACCCTATAAACATTCAGACAATGAGTCTTATTCATAAAACCAAAAATGATAGTTTTAGTCCAAAGTCCCGAATTACAGTCCTTGAAATGTTTCAAGAAAGTTTCCAAGTGCACATTTCTTCATGTAGCAGTAGTTTTCCTTCTGTGGCTTCTATGACCTTCAGAGCTTTGTAATCGCCTCTCTTGTCCAGGAGTCTTCGTTACTTTTCTCTTATCCTGCAGTGTTTATTTCTAAAGAAAACTCAATCGGGCTTGGTGTCTCAGCCTGTAATCCTGCACCTTTGGGAGGCTGAGGTAAGAGGATTGCCTGAGCCCCCAGGTTCGAGACCCACCTGGGCAGCTGGACCTCATCTCTACAATAAATCAAAAAATCAGCCAGGCATGGTGGCGCACACCTGTAATTCCAGCTACTCGGAAGGCTGAGGTGGAAGGATTGCCGGAGCCTAGCAGGTGAGGCTGCGGTGGCTGCTCCCAGCCACCACACTCCAGTCTGGGCGACTGAGTGAGATTCCAACTCAAAAAAAAAAAGAAAACTCAAAAGAAGCTTTTAGTAATGTTTCCCAGGCCCCCAAGGTTGCTTTCTGACTTTAGTTAATTTATCATAAAAGTATCCTATTAGTATATTATGAATTCAGTGAAAACCCACTCTACAAATGTTAACTTAGACTTGTAACTATTGAATTAAGTAAAAACATTAATGATTAATCTTCATCCTAAATCTGTGAAAACAGTGTAATAAATCACCTATGTAACTCCTAGATAAGTGTTAGAACTTAATAATGAATTCATAATGAACTTACTATAACTTGTGCTTTTAAAATACCTTATAGCTAAACACTAAACTACATAATTCTAGATCAAATAAGGAGTGAATATGCTTATATCATTTTTTAACTCAAGCAATATCTACTAACTTATAACCAAGTGAAAGAAAGCATTCTTGATGTGCTTCAGAGTATAAGCCTTGCATATGTTAGAAAAGGTCAAGAGGCATAGTGGGAAATGGAAAAATGAACCATGACATTTCCAGGTTAGCTGTGAATACTTCACATAAACATGCCATATTCTTCCTCCACGATTGCACAGAATTCTTTGGCAGTACCAAACAGCAAAGGTGGAAGACAGAAGGACCTCAGCTGCCTGGACTCACTTTGTGGCTGGGGGTCCTCAGCACATCTGGACTTTGTCAGTCAAGCGGGCCTCCAAGGCTGGCTCCCAACAGCACCCTGAGTGACTTTTTGTTTGTTTGGTCTCACCATGAAAAAGTCCTCAAGGGGAAACATTTTGCCAATGTGGAATTTATAAACTAAAAAGCTGATCTGTTATTGAAGTAAAATAGAAGAATGGAAGCAAGAATGAAAAATAGTGAAAGAAAAAATGGTAGAAACACTAAAAGACATCAAAATGGAAAGTTCAAAAACTGTTTTGAGCAGTGGGAAAAGCATCCTGATAGTTGCATTGCATCAAATGGAGTCACTATAAATGTGACTGAAATGTAAATACATAAGAATAAATACACATTTTTTAATAAATAAATTCTCACTCCCCCTCCCCCATAGCAAATGATACCCAAAATTAGCGACTTAAAAATTTTATATATGCAAGATTTATATGGATTAGGAATTTGGAAAGGGCATTGAAAGGATGGCTCATTTCCACTCTATAGTTTCTGAAACTCCAGCTAGAAAGACTTGAAATGCTGGGGATGAATTAAAAGTTGGGCGCTGAAATAATCTTACGGTTCATTCATTCACCTGTTTGGCCTCTGCGCTTAGACATCTCAGAGCCCTGAATTAGTCATCAGAAATATCTACATGTGATCACTGAATGGCCTGGCTTCCTTGCTGCATGGAAGACTCAGGGGATGTAGACACTCAAGGAATGTAGACTTCCTAGACAGTTGATTCAGGCTTCTAATCTACATATTCCAGCGAGGCACATGCTGCATTAGAAGCCTAGGAACTCCTGCAGTGTCAATTTCACTGTACACTGTTGGTTAAAATCTTCTTGAGCATGACCATGTTCCACTGGAGGATGTTGATTGCATCTATGATATGAGAATGTCAAAGAAGTCATTGATGTGTTTTGAAGTCATTCCACTGTACCACAGATTTCTTATTACGGTCAGAGTGTAGACTTTCAAGCCTGTTGGCCTTGCTCCAAATGATGGCTCTAATATTTACTTGCACTCTGAACTTGGGTAAGTTATGTATTCTTCTTCCTTGTCTTCTGGACTTTGCATTCCTGAAGTGTAGTTGTGAGGAGAAAACATATTTTCACATTTAACACTTGTGGAAAAATGTTCAATATAGTTATCTAAGTTATATACATATTTATGTAAGTGTGAACTATTAGTATGGTATAGTAATGAATACTTCATAAAGATATATCATATATATAAATAAAAAAATTCAATAAATAACTTTGGTTATATCCATTCATAATCTGACATATGTGGTAATATAATAAAAATCAAAGTTTTGTTTTTCTGAATACCTGGTTCTGATATGAAAATTACTAGACATTTGATGTATATTGAAGTAATGAAAGCATTATTAGAAATCTAATGTCCAGGAAAACTTTAAAATAAATGAAGAGTTAGCACAACCCTGCAGTCAGTCATCTCCTGTTTACCAATTCGAATCCCATCTACAGCCTCAAACAGACTTATCAAACTGTGAATGATTTGTAAATGCTTATTGAATTATACCTCCTAGCATGATTTCTTACCAAAAAAAATATATATTATTTTTAAATTAGCCTACTGTCAAAACAGAAGACAAACTTCACTTGGAAAGAAATTAGTAAGGACTATTATTTATCATCAGGAAGCTTCAAATGAGTTTGCCAAGTTAAAATATGAAAATTTATACATATCCAAAATGAATTGTTCATAGCAATGCATGCTAGAGACATCATTGAGTTAAAAAACAAAGGTCTTACACAAATGGATTTCATCACATGAAATGATCTTAAATAATCAATTTTCTGCTATTTCTTAGAATATATTCACCAACATCTTTTACCATTTTTGTTATGGATTTTGAATGTAGTTTTTTGTCTGTTTTGTTTGTTTGTTTTGTCTTTTTCTATTTGGTTGTATATAGAATGCATGGTCTGGGCTATACTATCTTCCAGTAGGTAAGTACAGATCCAGTACCGAACTTGGTCTACTCTCAGAAAGGACAAAGTGTTTTGGTAATGCCTACCTGCATTAAGTAACATTTAAAAAAGACAACCAGTAAGTACCTTTGTCCAGAACAACGTGGTGACCTGTCACAAGCCACAGCTATGGAAAACCTCTTCTGAACAACCTTCTTCTACTTAATGAACCAATGTCAACTTATGAACGTTAAACTTGTCAGTTCAGTTGAACTTCAGATTCAATGGATTTGATTAAAACTTTTTCTACATGATTAACTTTCTTTGCTAAGCGAAATAAATAATCTTATAAAGAGATAGTGTGAACATCAATAAGTCAATATTTTTTGAGTTTCATTTGGATATCAATTTTATATCATTTTCCTCCACATTCATTTTTGGCAAAATTGCTATGTTTGTATTATTTTCAAATAGTATAGAAAATTCTGAAAAAGTATTCAGTAACACTATGTTATTGCCAATACAAACATGTTTATCAATTATACGTTATTAATCTACAGTAAATTGATATTTTTACATATATTTACTCAAGTTTCAAAATGTTATGTTTACATTTTCAGACTGTCAGAATGTGTTTAAAATTGAAAGATTCTTTAAGATTGAGTATATTTTTCACATATATATGTATATGAGTGACATGGATTTGATTTAAAGTGAAAAAAATCTATAGAGAAAACATATGTATTTTGAAAGTATATTACCAATTTGTCTCAACTTATAACATCATCATCTCATTGATTTTGAAGCCAAATATCAAAGAAAACCATCTGGAAGTAATTTCAATTTAGACAAGAGAAAGAAGAAACAATAGGTGCTGATACACTTTTCCTGATGGGTGGTTCTTTAAATGGTTTGGCCAATGTTATTTTGTTCTCACTCCTGGGGGGAGAAGGGAGTGAATGTTTTCTACCTGTCCAGCAAAGTATTCCACATCTCGAATAAAGAAAGATTCAAATTATTTTGGAAAAAGCCCTAGTCCTCAGGCAATATATTTGGTGTCAGTGAAAAATTACGTAGTATTTCAGTTCAATAACATTGCTATAAAAAGAAAGCAAAGCAAAATACCCTATGGAATGATCCCCTGTGATATGTAGTTTTGCCTTTTGGTTTCAGTTACTAGTGGTCAACCACAGTCCAAAATGATTGAATGGAAAATTTCAGAAACACCCAATTCATAGTTTTTGTATAGTGCACCATCCTGAGCAGCATGGCGAATCCCTACAAGGTCTTGCTCCTTCCTGCCTGGCCTTGGATGCTTCCTCGGTTTGGTGCAGTCACTCTCTGTAGGGGTAACTGGCCATTCGTTTTGTGGTCCTCACTGCAGTGATCAAATTCACTGCAGTCTTCCAGGGCTTGTGCTCACGTAACCCTTATTTCACTTAATAAGGGTCCCAAAGTGCAAAATTTGTGATCCTGGTATATTATTATGATTTTCTATTCTCTTATCAATCATTGTTCATCTTTTAATGTGCTGAATTTATAAGCTGAAATTTTCTTAAATATGCATGCATAGGAAAAAAAAGGTATATTTAGGGTTTGGTACGATCTGGCTTTTAAGAATCCACTAGGGACCTTGGAATGCATTCCTCGGGATAAGGGGGACTATTTTATTTTATTTATCTATTTATTTTTTTATTTTTAATTTTTTGGTGAGAAAGTAGGATTTATTAAGAGGACAAAAAAGTTCCCACAGTGGGAGGGGACCTGAGGAGGTTGCCCAAGGGGGACTATTTCAATAGATTTTATTTTTTCCACAAGAAATCATGTGTTTTAGTACCTATAACCAAGAAAGAAAAAAGTGACACACTTTCAAATTTTAAGTGTTTAAGCAGAGCATTCTAAACACTTGCTTTTCTAGATAAAAACACTTTTTTCTTTTAATCTGGGAAATTCATTATTTTATCTTTATGTTTGAAGGACAGATTTTTCTGGATACAGTATTATTGGTTGCAAGATTTTTCTTTCCAGTCTTGGAAAATGGTGTTCCACTCACTCCTGACCTGCAAGGTTTCTGTTCAGAAAAAAAAACTTGACTTTGAAAATAAGACATAAATATAAGATTTGCACAGGACTGATTTATTCATTTATCTAGCCATGTTTAAAGTTAGAAAATTGTATATGCTATTCACTCTTAATTCTACTTTTAATTGACAAATAATGATCGTATATATGAATTCTTATCTAACTGATATTGCTAACCTGTTTCTTCTCTTTTTCAGTCAATTGGTATGTAGGGAGAAATTTATCAACTGTATTTATCTTTTCAAAGCGCCAGCTATTGTTTTAATTTATTTCTGCATTTGTCTATTTTTCATTTGTTTACCATAAATTTCTATTAATTTATCACATCTGTTTGCTATGAGTTTAATTTGTTTTTATACTTTTAACTTTTTAAGAATGAATCTTAGCTTACTGATTTTTTTTCAAAAACAAGTATTTTCATAGATTAAATTTTCTCTAAACTTGGCTTCATCTGCTTTCCACAAATTTTGTCAGTGTTTGGTTTTTAATTAGTTCAAGTTATTTTTAACATCTCTATAATTTATTTACTGACCCATGAGTATATTACTATGTTGTTAATTTTCCAAATATTTGGAAAACTTTGTTAGTGTTTTCTAATTTAATTCTAAGTGGTCAGTGGAAGTGAATTTGCATCGTAGGATTTTATTGCTTTATAGGATTTCAATTCAGTCACAACTTATTAAGAATTATTTTATAGCCCCAACTATAGTCAAACTTGGTGAATGCTACAGGACTTAGAAAAAAGATAGGTACATTATAATTTTTTGTAATATTTTATAATTTTGATTTATTTTTATATGTTTATTAAATATTGTTCACCAATAAAGATTCTCTAATTCTTCTCTAGCTTTACCAGGAAGCTACTAGTTCTATTAACTAGTGAGAGAGGGTTGTTGAAAAATATAAGTATAGGTATGGATTTGTCTTTCTTTTTAAGTTCACTTTTTCTTCATGTGTTCTAAAACTTTGAGATTAAATCAATATACATTTTTATTGTTATATTTTCTTGATAAAAATATACAAAATTTTATTATATTTGGCATTAACCTTTTTAGTAGTAAAAGGTTTTAGTCTCTCTTGCTTCGCTATCTTTAATAGAAAATTATATTTTGTCTTTTTTCATCCTGTGACTTTACACCATCTGTGTCTTTTTTTGAACTGAAGTCTCACTCTGCTGCCCAGGCTGGAGTGCAGTGGCATGATCATAGCCACTGCACCCTCGGCATGCTGGGCTCAGGCGATCCTTTCACCTCAGCCTTCTAAGAAGTTGGGACTAAAGCTGCATGGTATCATGCCTGGCTACTTTTTTGATTTATTGTAGAGAGAAGGTCTCGCTAAGTTGCCCAGGCTAGTCTCAAATCGGCTCAGACAATCCTCTCATCTCAGCCTTCCAAAGTGCTGGGATCACAGGCATGAGCCACCATGCGCGGTCCATCTTTGTCTTTTTATTTACAGTATGTTTCTTGTAAATTGTATATAGCCGAGTCTTTCATGCAAGAAGTTGAAATAGTAGACTATGTGTTCTCTTTGTGTTTCAGTCATGCATTTTTACTTTTAATTATTTTATAAGAATTAAAATGCAATCATATCTTTGTCTTAGCGACAATCAACATTTAATATAATCTTTTAAAGTAGGAAGACTATTTTATATTGTGTCATGTATCACCTGGGGCACTGACTCTTCAGTCTTTTGTGTTTGTTTTTGTCTGCCTTTGGCATTTAATATGTTGAAGAAATGATGGCAATGGACTATCATAGCTTTTGTTTGAAAATGGCTTATTTATTTTGAAAGAGATTTTCACTATGTTTAGAATTCTGGACTGATGAGTTTTTATATTTTACTTTTGATTTGTGTGTTTGTTTTGCTTAGCACTTTAAATATGACTTTCTATATGTTTTTTGGTTGCATGTTTTTTATTATAAAGTATATTATAAGGTGGCATTTTTAAATGAAAAACCAGTGACATTTCCAGATTTTGTTTCCCAGGAGGTAATGTCTATTTATTTTTCTGATGATCTCAAATATTTTCTCTCTATGATTCATTTTTAGAAATTTGATTGTAGTGTGCCTTGGTGTGTGTGTGTGTGTGTGTGTGTGTGTGTGTGTGTGTGTGTATGTGCACGCACGCTTGAGCGTGTGTGTTTGTGTATATGCGTTTCACTCTTTTTTTTTTTGAGTCAAGTTCTTACTCTGTTGCTCAGGATGGAGAGCAGTGGAACCCTCAAGGGTCACTGCAGCTTTGACATCCTTCATGCAAGCAATGCTTCCTTCACAGCCTCCTGAGTATCTATCTGGAACTATAAAAGGGGCATGCCACCACGCCTGGCTAACTTCTTTATCTTTTGTAGAGATGAGGTCTTGACAAGTTGCCAAGGCTATTCTTGAATCCCTGAACTCCTGAACTGCTCGCAATCCTCCTGCCTTGACTCCCAAAGTTCTAGACTACAGATGTGTGTCACCTTGTCCAGCTTTGGTGTTGTTTTATTTGTGTTGATTCTGGTTGTTTAAACTGTTGGGTCTCTGGATTAGAATTCTCAACAAATTTGTAAAATATCTGACCTAGTTTTCTTTCCTGTATTTGTTGCTGTCCCCTTTCTAGAATCACATGTATTATACCACATGATATCATCATCCCATAATTCCAAAGCTTTGCTGGTTTTGTTAAAAGGTTTTAAGTTGTTTATCCCTCTGTGCCTCACATCTGTATAGTTTCTGGCTGTTACAACCTAAAATTCAGTGAGCTTTCATTTTGTACTATCTAATCTGATACTTATTCCAACTAGTAAAAATATCCCTTTGATATGTTATTTTTCAAACTTGTAAGTTTTATTTAATTACTTATTATATCATCTTTCATTTTAGCTTCATGCTTATTATTTTGATTAAATCCTTTAGAAGAATTAACAGCTTTTCAAAAGTCTTTCCTAATTCCATCACCTTTGCCACTTATTTCTTGTTCTTTTATGTTAAATTAGTTTTTTTTATGACTCTGCCTGCTTAATCATGTTTTATTATGTATCAGATTTTGTGAATGTTAAGTGACTGGTTTTGCCATCTTCTTTCGTTTACTTTTCTAAATTTTTTTGTGTAGAGAAAGAGTCTCCATAGTTGTGCAGGCCGGTCTGAGACTCCTCAAGGGATCCTCCCATCTCAGCCTCCTAAAGTGCTAGAATTACAGGCATGAGCCCCCACACCCAGCCTGTGAGCTTTCTTTAAGGGCTGCTGGATTTCCTTCAGCAGGCATTTAGTTGCTTTCGTGTGAGCTTGACTTTCTCAAGGTTTAATTTCAAATTCCATCTTTTCTCTTGGGCAAGTTTAACCCTATCACTAAAGAAGTCCCTACCATGGACTTTGTTGAATGCCCCTCTGGCTCATCCACATCTCCACACACCAGATGTACAGGTCTGAAGTGTTTTCCAGTCTTGCATGTTCAACTGACATCGCCCCAGTAGATTTTCCTTGCCTGGGTTTGTGAACAAATTATTATTTCGGCAAAAACTCCAGGTGACTCCTGTGCAGATTCCTGGAGCCCCGTCTTTGCGTCTTCCTTTCTGCTCCATCCTATGTCTCACAAGTTGGCTTTCTGAACTTCAAGTCCTGTCTCTTTAACTCTGTCAGACCACTCTGTCTTGCTTGCTTTCCCTCCTCTTATGCTGCAGTCCAGAAAGTGACTTCCAAAAGAAATTCCAAGGCCAATAGAAATGGTTTCCCATCTCTCCTGCATCAAAGTCTTACTTTGCCTGTTCTCAAATATATGAGAATTGTTGTTTCATATTTTTTCCCACTTCTAAGTGTTTACACTAGATGATATTTCCCAAGCCAGTAGTTCATAGTGGCAAAAGCTTCCCTGAAGCCTCTGGTCTTCACTGGTCGTGCAGCTCACTGATGCTTTCATCACAAGGAAGACGATGAGATCACAGAGACCACCACTACTAAAGGCAGCTTGCAGAGGGGCAGGCTTGCAACCCTTTACACAAGAGAATATCTACTGGGTGTATCCTACCCGATATGGCCATGAAGTATGGGTAAAATCGTTAGACTGGAGGCTCTTAGCGGATGGGAGGGCGTCTGCTTGACATTTAACCTTCAATCCTCAGCTTCTCCATGCAAAAACAACTGAGACACCTGTCGAAAGGTTGTGAGGTCCTCATCCTCAACTGATTTCTTACACATTCGAGGATATGACACTCATATGCAGTTTTCACTATACCCTTCACCTGTGTCTGCAGTCTAAGACATTAAGCAACTGAGTTTCATTGGTGATTCAGAGACTAGGTTATGAGGATCTAGGTGTGAATTCATTTTGCACCAATTGCTGCAGAGTCACTTCCAGCTAAGGTGTGTAAATCCCCAACTTAATCTTATATGACTCACTCAGAATAATATGCTAAAAATATTTATTCAGTGTGATTCATTTAGAAGTAGTTCGATTTTACTTTTTTTCCTGCTCACACTTCACTCACAGTCCTACATATAGCCGTGTGTTTCCAGTTTAACTTCTATACTTGTTGATACCTTTACTTTGTGGTTTGTTTTTTCAAATAATAAAACTTGACTATTTAATCTCCCTTTGTATTGGAAATTAATTGTTATAGTGTAGATATATGTGAGTGATTGTTATGGAGAGGCTCAGATCCATGGGGAAATTGGCTTCATCTTGAAATTTGCAGGTGTCGCTTCCGGTTTTTTTTTTTTAATTTAAATTTTTTTATTTTAAAGATATGGGGTATAGTTCAGGGTTAGGTATACACATGTTCATTATGCAGGTCCTCTTGTGGATGAGGTGTGCCACCCCTCCACCCCTCAGATTCCCACTACTGACAATCCCATCTCCCCCCACCCTCAGCAGTTTCCTGCTACTGCCAATCCTTATAGTATTACCATAATTATTCAAGGTCCACTTATGAATGAGAACATATGCTACTCAATCCTTTGTTTCTGTGATAGATTGCTCAGTATTATAGACTCGAAGTCCATCCAGGTTGTTGCGAAATTCATGATTTTGTCTCTCCTTATGGTTGAGTAAGACTGGGAAAAAAAGATGTGATACATCTTCCTGATAGAATATTACTCAGGTGTTACTTCTAAGGACAGTCTACCTTCCTTCATTTGGTACTTTCATCTGACTTCTCCGATAAGCAAACAATCCCAGCATGTGTTTCTTTATTTGAAAGAACATCCTGCGTAGCGCCACATATTCAAAATTCTTGGTTGAAAGAATCTTTTCAATGAGCTCTTCTTTGTTTCTTTTAAATCTGTGTGTAAGACTGTGCTACCACTAATTTGTTTTCATATTTTCTGGAAAATTCTAGGAGAGCTCTTAGGCCTGAAGCAAAGGCAGTGTGCATAAGCTTTTTGTCACTGAGGGTTCTAGATTAACATGAAGTTCTCACACAGTCAGTCATTAAAGCTAAATGTGAACCCTCCCTCTATATAATTACTTAAATCTGATTAGACTGATTTCACAAAATCAAAGGCCAGAAGAAGGAGCACCCACACGAAGTCCATCGAGGAAATATGCACAGAACATAAATCATGTGTACAGCGGCAGTCCACGCGCGGCAGAGAGCGGTGGGGGGCATGGTTTGGAAGGGAACCATGGAAAGTTGTCTGAAATGGATGTCCAAAACTATGGAAATTACTTGAACATGGGACTTGTGGAAGTTCCTGATCTTATAAGAATCTCAGTCTTCTAATCTAAAAAACAAAGACGTTGATTAAATAGTATGTAAGATTCCTTTAATTTGGAAATTTATTAATTTTAGAAATACATATTATTATATCATCTAATATACCACATATTATGCTATTTTTTCCATATTACTGCCAGTCAATACTTGTGAATGAAGAAGGAATTAGAGAGCGAGAGAGACAGAGACAGAGAGAAATGACTGAAGTGGAGAAAATGAAGAGAAAGCATAGGTCCTCCATGAGAGTGTTTTCTCCAGGGTTTCAAGTGTAATTCTTCAACAAACCCTCAGATAAAGCTAAAGCATGACTGGATAAAGCTCTTGAAATATGAAGTAAGTCTGAATTAAAGGGGTAACACCCCTTAGTTGGTTTTTCACCCATCTCTCTCAGAGAGAGGTTATCCCAGGAATATGAAAATAAAAGGCTTTGAAACTATCTAACTTCTAAAAATGTACATCCAGTCAATAATTTGCAAGAGCACAGTGATACAAATAAACACAAATGATACATTGTCTTAGAGCCTGTTAAAAATACAAATAAAGTTTTCACTAACTTCTTCAAATAAATTCTGAAAACATACTTTAAAATTATAAAAAGAGATTAACCAGAATTCTGGAAGGAGAGCTCAAAGACCATTTATTCTACACTTCTGCCATAATTTTAACTCAGGCTAACTTCAAATATCCAAGTTTGCTAAAATTTGATTTCCTAAACAGCATTCTTAAAAAAGAAAATTCTCTTTTTTATAGCATATTGATACTTTCTTTAAGCATATCTTCAGTTATTACGAGGTTTTTACTTGTAAGTGAAAATGAGGTTTTTACTACGAGGTAGTAGTCATCTCTTATCTTTGTAATCTTTGTTGATTGGTGTATTGACTCTTACATCTACTAAATTATTTAACTCATTGTATGTTCAAGTGTCTCAAAATATTCTCTCTCTTCAAACTGATGTAGTGTTTCAGAATTTTATTACTGAGGTCATAATATTTCTAGAGTTATGTTGACATTCAATTATTGTCCCCCTTTAAAAGGGTTAAAGCCCTGAAAGTCAAGAAGAAAACAAGAAATACTTCCAGACTGGTGGAGACTGAGGAGAAAAGATGACTAAATGCAACGCAATATCCTGGATTGAATCTCAAAACAGAGAAAGAGCATTAATGGAAAACTGAAAAATCCAAATACAATCTCTAGGTTAATTTATAACATTACCCTAATGTTAGTTTCTTAATATACTGTGGTTATGTATTAAAATATAATTTTGGAAGAAGCTGTGTGAAGGTATGTGGAAATGTTCTGTTCTTTGAAAGTCTTTTAGTATATCTAAAATCATTTCAAAATAAAAATATTTACCAAACTCATGTTGCTTAAAGCCCTAGAGGAAATAATATCATTAACCCTGGAATTTAAATTCTTATAAATCAAGCCTAGGGCAATGGATAGTGAGTGACACTGACAAAAATATATATGTAATTATGTTAACTTAATAATTCTTTATAAAAATAATTATTGCAAATAGCTTAAATATCAACAAGCAAGGCAACGATTAGATAAAAAATAGCTTTAAGATGGAGTACTGTAAATCACACAAGCTTTAACACTTAATACTTTAAAACTTAATGAAAACAGAAGTGCTTCGGATGTATCAAGTGAGAGAATATGCCACAGATAGTAAACATTCAGTATGACTGGGAAGGCCAAAAATAAACATACTAGAAGCCAATATGTTGATATGTCAAGGATGCTTTTTTATGGAAACAGGTTGAAATTTATTTTCATGTTATTCTGTACTAGATTTCATATTTATATTCCAATTTGTATTATGACCACACATTAATATCATAATCAAGAAAACACTCAGAGTAAACATTATTTTTTCATAAAAAAGAAAGACAGTTTGCATGAGTTTACTTATCTGAAGAGCTAGGAGAGAAAATTACTTCATGGAGCTGTGAGAATTAAGCCGAGTGATGTCTGCACCAGGTAGAACTGACTTTGAGGAGGTTTAGCACTCATCTGATTTTCATGTAATGTGCATTGCACTGTCTTGAAACTTAAGTACACATTGTTGCAAAAAATTAAGAATTGCCTGGCACTGCTTCTGTCATTCACAAGGTGCTCTGCTCTTGTCTGTTTTCCACCATTTATCCCTCCTAGTAAATCAATTTATTTTTGTTTTTTTGTGGTTCTTCAGCTGTTGAGATCCTCCTAGTTATCAATCAAAATATTTACGGTTACAAATAATATTCAAACATGAGTTTTGGCAAAACTTTTGAACGTTTTATCTCATTTTTTGCACGTTCCATAATTTAGATGTATCTGGACTTCAATGCCATTGTCACTTTTATTGTAATGTGTTTCTCCAAATTTTCAACATTAGTTTACAACAAATTTTTTTAGATTTCATATTATTTATATTTTATACCTCTGTCTCTGTTGACTTACATAGTTAATATTAGATCATGAATATTGTCAGTAAGCTCTTGTGAAAGACATGAGAACTAAATTAAAACTTTATAACCCAAATTTTAGAGACTGGACATTTTGTTTATTTGAAATTCCAGGTTAAACCTAAAGAATAGCTGCAGTGATTGCAAAAAAAATGAGAAAAATGATTTCATTAAAGCTTTGTATTTGTATTATCGTTTAGTTTAAAATTGTCCAATGCTATTTCAAAAAATTTAATGATACCGTTAAAAACCAGCAGCTAGACAAACCTAGTGGTGATTCAAAACTACTATTCTTATGTACCAGTATTTTGTTTGTTTGTTTGCAAAACCATGGTTTAAGACACGCCTGCAGATTCTCCTAGACAGAGGAGTGTACACCATCAGGATGCCTTCCTTCGTTTCCTGTTGGTCCTGACTTCCTGGATTTAATCTCTTTTCCTGAGTGGAGGAGTTAACATATCAGTTAGCATGTGGATATCAGTCAGCCTGTGGACAGTAAGTGAAGTGCTGAAGTCTAGGAGACATTCAAAGAAATAAAGGAAAACAGACCTCCAGTAACTAGAGTTGAACATGGAGAAACACCAGACATGACACTTGAGACCCCAAATAATGGGCACAGGGTGGGATGGAAAAATATAGTCCAGCCTTTCTCCAGATATTAGCAAATAATCTATAAGGTCTGGGAAATTTTTCAACTAAATCAACGGTAAATCCAGTCATCTCTTTTAGTGAACCAAGACATAAAACATAAGTACACGATGATGTAATCATCAAAAATGTGTAGGTTGCTGTTTGTAGATTAGGCCGTGAGGACGTGTGTGTAACACGACTGGACAGTGGTTACAGTCAAGGCAAATTCTATCTTTCATTCCTTTTCAAAACCTATTATGAGCTTTGCCTGTTTGTGTTTCTGAACTTTTTCCATTTTCATACCAGTGGAACTTTTTTCCAAGTTGCAGATATTCACACACATCTGAAGATAGTTACCGGCAGAGACAGATACTAGGTATCTTCTCCAGTAAGACACTTGTCAACTTGTATCTTGGAAACAGCAACAAATAGAAACCTATGCAGTTACTTCACTGCATATCTACAATGTGTAGGGTTTTGCTAAGCTTCTGTTGAGAAAGTCCAGAAACATTGTAAAGCATTCTGTCAGTAGAGCAAAATTCCCTACAATTTAATTATGGAAAAAATAGACTAGAATTGTCCTACATTATTACTTATGTTGCTTGTGACACATTCTTTCTAAAAGCCACTAGACACATGCACACACAAGCACACATATCTTGATGACACAAATTTTAGTCGGTGACTGTTATGGAAACTATTCAATAAACCTACAAGTTAGACAAATTTAATTTTTTTATTTGTCAGTTTTAAACAGCTTAGATCTAAGCTAGAAGTGTTGAATTTACTGGCACTCTAGTTATCTCATCTACCATATAATTTTATACACAATTCTACATGACAGGCTGAATGCTATTTGAGTGCTGGAATTATGTTAAATAATTCAGATTATCCTCATCTGATTTTTAAAATTTGCTCAATTTTACTTTTGAGCAAAAAAAAAGTAGCTGCTTTAACGACTGTGGTTCTTAGATTGCCAATTGAGCACTGTGGAACCAGGGATTCTACTTAGAATGGCCCAGAGTTAGACACTGCTCTTTAGTTTTAATCAGACTAGTAAGAAACACAAAAATCATGTAGACTGTGAACATTTGTACATTCTCTAGGGTTCAAAGTTACATGAAAAAGTCTCCTGGGAAACTCCCTTGGACCTGAACTCTAGACCTTGTGAAGGTAGGCCTTCTGTTTTATTTAGTGCTCTGTTTCCAGCACAACACACAAAGACCTCATGCCTGATCCATGGAGAACAGGCGCTGGGGTGGCAGATAGAGATGGAGAGGAACCAACCCTGAACCACAGCTCCGGGACTGCAGGTGATGCCTCTGGACAGGTACACAGCTCTCAGGTGTTATGAGCTGTTTTTCTGTGTTCTGATGGACTGAAGCAATCTGAACCCCAAGGCTTATAGGAAACCTTGAATAGGCAATTGTTTCCTTCAGTTTTTTATCTCAACACTACCCTATTGTAAGGTATGCTATGATTTTTTATATTGACTTGCCGGAGAGCAAATGATCAAGCAAAACAGATGAATGGGTAAAGACAATGTGGTGTATATACACAATGGACTGCTACACACCATGGAAATGAATGAAATTCTGTTACTTGCGGCAACATAGACGAGCCTGGAAGACATGGTGTGATGTAAAATATTCCAGCACAGAGGGACAAATGCTGCATGCTCTCTCTCATATGTGGGAGCCAAAAAAGTTGAGATCACAGAAGTAGAGTAGAATTATGGCTCTTAGGGGCTGGGATGAGAGGATAGGGAGAGTTGTTCAAGGGACACAGAATTACAGCCAGGTGGGAGAAATAAGTTCTAGTGTTCTGTAGCAGCATAGGGTGAAAATGGGTAGCAATAATGTAGTGTGCATCTCCACAGAGCTAGAAGAGAGCCTTTTGAATGTTTCCAACACAAAGTAATGTTAGCTGTCTAAGATGCCAGATATGCTAATCACCCTAACTTGCTCTTTACATATTGCATGCATGTAGTGACATATCACTCTGGATCCCATAAATGTGTACAAATATTACATGTCAACTAAAAAGAAGAGATAAGATTTGAAACATTTTTATAACTACCTTGAAATTTTATGTCTCTTAAATTTCTTATAACCACTTGGGTTATAAGTAAAGATTTTAATTAAAAGATGAAATAAAGCAGTTCCATAAGATGTGAGTTTCATTGGGTTTAATTTTGGGAGGAGACTTGATTCATGATCACTGTCAGAGTGTGTATCCTTCAAAATATGAGAAGACACTCAGTTGTGCGTACAGGATACAAATACCCCATTTTAAACTGTCTCCCTCATAAGACCCATGATGCGTCATTTCAAATACTTACTATAATTTATCCCCGAGCTTTTAACTTTAACAACTACCTTAAATACAGACGGTTTATCTCCTTCACTAAGTAAATTTCTGGCAGGTTAAACAACAATAACAATTTTTTAAAATCCCACAATTTCTATATTTTTATGTTATAGTACCTAAAATAGTGCCTTGTTCTCATACTCAATAACGGGATTTTGAGAGTGACTAATTTATATAGATCAATCCACAAATAACTATAAAATCAGCTTATAGTTAATAAAATTCTGAGTATAGGGGAGACCTAGATTTTTTAAAGTATAAGACACATATTGATCTAAAGATAAGTTAGATTAATCCATTCCACAATATTTTATTGACCACCTACTGTGTGCCAAGTGCTCTTCCACACAATGTGGAACCACCAGTACACACACACACACACACACACACACACACACACACACACACACACACAGTCCTGCCCTCAGCATGGACCCTCCATCACAAAGGGAGTTACTAGGACCTCATGAAGGTCATTACCCTCCTCTGTGTTTCTACTGTTGGATTTGCTTTGGGAGTTTTTCTCACATTCATCTTATCCATTTTTTTTCCATTCCAGTAACCTAGTTCAGACCTCAGACATTCATTTTAACTGTTGCTGAAGTTTTAAGATATGTTAACATCATTCATTTTGCATGTACTTGCTCAAGTCAGTTCTCGCTGTTTTTCCAAAATAATCTTACCTAAATCATGCATGTCATCCTGCCCGTCCCTTGCTCACAGTCTTTGCTTGTAGAAGGAAGCCTGCATTCTTCACTCTGGGGCTTTTAGGATTTAAGACCAAAGCACTACAAAGCTCTGGATAACTATATACATCGCTATATGGCAGGCTTACTTTGACTAGTTCCCCTCACGGCCATTCTAACCCAATGTTAGAAACTTCCATGCTGGAAGCTTTCTGCCTCCATGTGACTTTATTTTGCTTTTCTGCATTTAGCCCATTTTTCCTCATCCCTGCTTTGTGAATACCTCCTTATCCCTCAGTTTCCAGCAACGTCTTGGATCACATTCGGTAAATAGTCATTTGCACGCATATATATTCTCTTCTACTGGACTTAGCTATCTGGGAGCAGTGGTTGGAATTTCTTCACATCCCCAAATCTACTTCACTGCTTGCAATGAAGTGTAGGCTATTTGTTGAATGTGTGATTATATGAGAATAATTTTTAAAAAGATGAGAACGGCGCAAAATCCAAGCTAAGTCCAAGATATATCACAGAAGCCAACAGGGTAGAGAAGAGCAGATCACCAGGCAGCCAGAGTCTGTCCTTTCTGATGAGAGAAGTGACATCCCAGAAGAGTAGGGAAATGGCACAGCACACGTTTAATGCCTACTTCACTATTTTGCAGAGACAGAGTAAATACACGGTCACCCATCTGAATTATTGAATGTCTCCTACAGTTTTCTATTTGGATAATCTGGGTCTGCAGTCCCCAAGGGTGTCAGCCTATATGTAAGCTCAGATCTTCATATGATGATAATGATGAAAACAATTTTTTTGGATCGAGGCATTTTTCTTTTGGTGTCTAGAGCAAATTTGGTCATCAAATTGAGCATTTATCTACTGTATTTGAACAAAAGAGTTTTCAAAATTTCTTATTGGGAAAAGTTGTCAACAACTTTTTAGCATTTAAAACTCATTTTCATTCATTGGAATGCAACACACACACACCCCACATGCATGTTTGTTTTTCGTTAAAATTTCAATAAAAATTCTACCTATATTAAAGTCCAGGAACAGGATAGAGTGAAAGTAAGAAGTAGAATAACATTTTAATAGCGAATACTTTGTGACAATGACTATTTTCCTCTCAAGCCAACAGCCTCAGGTTACTGAACCCTAAGATGCACGTTCCTTGAGTTGAGATGCCAGTTCAACCTTTTCCCATCACTTGACTGCACGATAGACATCACATGTGCATCCTGAATGTGCAACAATGGAGGGAAAGAGGGGTAGTGTCTAATAAGATAAGGAATTGGCCAGTGAGAATCGGGTGCTCCTCTGGTGTCATCAAACATCAAGTGGAGCCATTCTCCAGTACATCTGTTCTAAGACTCCTACCAAGGACCCGACTGCTGTGAAGGTAAAGTCTTATAAGCCTCAGTTGCTAACAGTGTTTCTAATTGGACACCTCAGATGTTCTCTTATAAACATGACAAAGCCATGGAGACACACTCCGACATATCACTTTTCCTAGTCTAAGCAATCAAGCAGGAAGCAGGCAGTGTTTGAGTACACAAGAAAGCATCTTTGCTAGCTAGTGCCACATCCTTCACGAGGTAGACACAATCATATTCCCAAAGCTTCCCTGGGTGTCCCCTTCTGGCAGCCATCTTTGGGTACATAAAAGTTATCTCAAAAGTTGGTTTTCGCTTTAAGTCATTGGATTTTTTATCTTTAGTTGTTGATTATTAAGGTGGATCATTTGGACTTTTTCTCCCATGATCTGCGTTTTTCTTTTTCTCCCACACATTTCACATGCATAAATAATCATTATTCCTCTGTCACATTTTTACCTTCTGTCACTCCTGGGGGTATTCAATCGTTTTTACATTCTCATCCAACAATTTTGTAAAAAGATCTGCTGCTAATCAACAGAACAGTTTTTCCTTGCTCATGCCTTTTTTTCCTCTTCCTTCTGTAATTATTGTTTAAGTATGGAAGCTGTATTCTATCTTCTGGGCTTAATACCTTTTTAAGTGTCTCCTGTAGAGCTGGTCTGAAAGCTGTGTACACAAAGAAGGCAAATTCTTTAATCAAACGAAGAGCATTATTTTTTTAAAAGCTATATTCTAGAAACATCTTGAGCAGGTAGAAATATCCACGGTGTGGAGTTATTCTGATCTGGTATTGGAACATTAAGGTTGAGAAATTAAACCTGCAAGAGTCAGGATGTTCTGAAGTCAGATTTCCCACAGTTGCGTTCATTTGTCTACATTACAAAGATGAAGAATTTAAAAAGTCTTTGATGGGCTCCTTAACAGACAGCTTTGTATGCACTGTATGCATATTTGTACAGTTAAAGATAAATGGTACAGTGCTTAATGTTATATCCACCTCACAGCTTTACACTGATTCTACTTTACAAAATAGTGAAAATATTTCAATATCTTGCATTCACTATCATATACCTACATATATTATTCTCTGACTTAGAAAGACTTTTTCACTTCCTGTATTAATTTCTTATAACTAATTTAATCATTTCGCAAAAGTTCACCCACACAGAGCATTCCACTTAGAGTTGGCTTTAGTTGGCTTTATCAGACCATCTGTTCATTATTATCCCAGGAGCGTATCCCTTGGGGATTTGCCACAGCGATTCTTCTCTCAAAAAGTTTTTAGACGTTGAAAAATGGTCTCATATTTAGTTAAGGTAATAATACCCTTTCAAAATCATGTTATTATTTTGAGAGTTAACATTTTACTTGGTTTTTTTTAAAGAAACGATACAATTAAGATGTTTACAGTTATTTTCTAGTCTCTCAATGGTTGTTGATATACTTTGTAATGTAATATCGCACATATCACAAAATAATATAGACTATAACATATATAACTATGAGTTGATCCTGACTGTCAAGGGATTTGGGTTGTGAAAGCACCCACTTTCATTTCTGATGATCGAGGAGTAAGTCTGGAATGCAAAAACCTTCCAGGGGAGCCCTAGTATATCTGTATCATGTGACAAACCTCAATAGGAAAATAAAGCATGACCTGATAAAGCAAAGACAAGTATTGGCACTGACTCTTCAGGAATGAAGGTTTGGACCAGCGCACCGAGCAACAAACCATGCACAGATAAGCTGCTGGCTGAAGGTAAAGGGAAGACTGTTTTAAGTAGCAGCGGAGACCATGTGAGCAGTGGTCGGAACAAAGACTCCAGTGGTTACATTTCTTCTTTGCTCTGATGTGAAAACATGTGTACAGGTGTGTCTCACCCAATTATTTCTCTTCTTTTTAATCTCTTATTCCTCCATTCTTTGCATAAAATGCATCAGGAACAACCAAACTTGCATATCAATATTTGAGTTATGGAAAATCAAAGAAGGGTATGACCGAACTAGAAGAATGGTCTCCCGCAAAGAGGGATAATGTGGGATTCTAGGTAGCACGTTTTTGGTTCAAATGGTAACATATTTTCATTTGTAAGATGGAGAATTGCATAAAGATGAAATGAAAAGCAATTTTGATAATGTTTGCATTTGAAAATGACATATGGTTAACAGGTGGTTGTAAGAGTGTCTTGTTGGCATAGCTAGATTATGTGGTTGGCTAGGAGAGAAACTTGCACGAAAATTGGAAGTGGACAGCAAAGCTGTGGCTGTCACTTTTGAAGGTTGCGGGCCCGATGAGTCTCACACAGGCCCTCCGTGCAGCCCAGCTTGGCTTCTGCTTGCTGTCAGTGGTGTTCCTGATCGCTGGCCTTGCTGACTCCCACCGGCCCCAGAGGCACCACCAGATGCTTGGCCGTAGACTCATAGAGGCAGAGGACATGGAGGCATCAGCTCGCCATTGACCGTTCCACAAGCTCCCACTTTGCATTGCCTGTCTGCTGCCTGCATGTGCTGGGTAATGAATCCCCGAGAGACCCTGACTCTTGTTTTCCAAGGTCTTTACATCATGTCTTTCCAGTCATCGCCTATAGTTTAGTGGTGGTATTCAGAGAAGTGTAACATTTGGTCCAGATACTTGTTAGGGTTAAGAGTCACAGAATTGGCGTGGGACTCACAGTATCTAGGAAAATTATGGGTATGATAACTAGGTACTCTCTTGAGCCACTTCTTAATTCTGTAATCTTATTTTTTAATAATAAAATTGAAAATGCATATCATGATATAAGGAGGGTGTAACTAAAGACCTTTATTTTCTTAACATTGGCTGGAACGTGGTACTTTCCAATGACAAGGAACACTAACAACGGTACAGAAACGGGACACTTTTCCCAGAGAAAATCATTTTGTTGATTGTGTAGGTACACCAGTTTCTCAAGTTGGAAATGACCTTGGAAATTTGAACTCATTGCTTTAAAACTGCTGTAAGCTGTAGCATGGCATAACTGCCTAAAAGTCATTTTAGGGTCAATGCAGAAGCAGGACCAAATATTTAAATAAATATTTGTGTGCATTTGTGTAGCTCAAGCTTCCACCTCAATGGAAGGGACATTCGAGAATGACCAGTTCAGCTGTCATTTATCAGCTATTAGAACAGCTCAGTTGTCTTCGTTTTTAAAACTTCGTGTTCTAGTAATTTGATAAACTGGGAATCCACAAGTGTCTGTCAAACTAAAGCTCCCTGTCTGAGAACACGCTCCTTGCAAAGTAAAGTGTATGTGTTCTAAAGTGCTTACCTGAGTACGTGGTAGCAGTCCTGCAAATTCTGTCCAAGGTTTGCAGAAACACTAAGCTGTATTTTCATAACTTTTGTAACTGAAAACACCTCTCCAAATCATCTTTTTAAAACTGCAGAAAATATCTTGGCTTCTTCTTCAATTAGAATCAAACCTTTTTTCCCGCAGAAAAACACCTCATTAAAACATATTTCCAAACTACTTATATGCCTCTATGACAATCCTGATTTTTCTAGGTGCTTTTCAGGCTGCCAGGACGCCAGCTGATTGGCAGCTGCTTTGAAGACCATTCAGACCTGAGTTGATTGCAAGGCCTAAAAGTCAATTCCCCAATGGACAGAATCCCTATAAGTCTTGTTGGAATTCTGGAGAATTCTAAGCAGTTGCCTGAACCGGCAGGAGAAATGGCTTCCAGGGCAGATGAGTGTGATCTTGGATGATTTTTCAAAACGCTGTTGGCTTTGATTACTTTATTGGAAAACTGTGTATGTATAAGGGTGGAGGTGTGGAATAGGTGACAAGATCCTCTCTCAAATAACTTCTGAGAAACTCTTCTTTTTCTCTAAGTATTCTTTAATCCAGTCACATCGACACCTAAAATTAACCATCACACATGCAATACATTTTAAATATGTCATTCGATGAGGTTTGACAGCTATATCACCTATGTAATTAATTGCCACCCCTATGATGACATAGAAATTCCCTGTGCCCTTGGACTCATTCCTCCCTAACCCCACTCTAGTCTACCAGTGATTTGATTGCCATCACTATAGCTTGGTTTGACCTGAGAGACTCTTCATACATGATTATGGTGTTCTGTGTTTATACATTTGTTAGTTCCCGTGATCACATAATGAAATATCTGGATGACTGTTCTTTGCCATCCTACTTCACGCTGAGATGCTCTCTTTTGGAAATATCCAGTGCCCTACACACACCCCCACCACCCACCATGCACCAGCCAGGGAACTCATATAACACTGAGAGAGGGTTTTTGATCATTTGTGAATGTAGATGTGAAAGTAGATGAAACTCCAAGTTATTCATCCACAGGACCATAGACTGGGACCGAAAACGGCATCAACTCTTCGCATTAATGTGCATTCCAGATCACCGCATTTACTTTTTTTCCTATTTAACTTGCTTTATTTGCTTGTTTGGTTGTTTGTTCTGAAGCGGCATTTTCTTTTCAGCATGGTTGCTCACATTTGCTTGGCAGCCTTTAGAACTGCTAAGCACAGCACGGTTTTGTCTCAGGCTGTGCCTTGATTTCTTGCTCGAAGAGGATCCCTTTTCACTCACCAGTTCCAGGTTTGTGCACAAAAATATTATTTCCTGAATTCTCTCTTGGGGATCTTTTCTCTTCTAGATTGCCCTCACCATTCGAGAACACCTACAATAAATAAGCAAAGATATGGAAAACATAAAATTCCATCAGAGGAAAATACAGTACTACAGTTCAGGATTCTGAGATACATCCCCAACAAAAGAGAGTCAACAAATTTATTATCCCTTCATTTCTTTCACAGTCTTCATTCCTTTTCTCAGAATCGATATTTTCTTTTATTGTTTTGTCTCAGCTATCTTTTATTGTGACAGAGTACTCTGGGTCTCTATTTCCTGGAAACACCTAGAGATGTGTGCATATACTTTTGTCATCCCTAGCTCATTCAAACTTCTGTTCTTATACGTCATTTATTTAGGGTCTGTTTTTTGCACAAAAATCAAACAAAGAAAAATCTGATAAATGATTCTTTATGCTGACAGGGTTTTAAAAATCATATTTTTTAAAGTAATATTTGAAACACATTTTACATAGTACCAGTAATATCATTCTGACTTTATATATGCTAGAGATCACTCAGGTAGGTGACAGTATTTCAGATTGAAGCTCTCTGTAGTTTCTCACTTACTGGTCCTGTTTAAACATTAGATTTTTTTTTTGAGGTGAGGTCTCACTCTGCTGTCTAGGTTGGAGTACAATGGCACGGTCATGGCTCACTCCGACTCAGCCTTAGCCTCCTGATAAGCCAGGACTACAGGGGTGCACCATGATGCCCGGCTAATGTTTTGAGTGTTTTTGTAGAGACCAGGCTTCACTATGTTGCTTAGGACGGTCTCAAACTCCTAGGCTCAAGCAATCCTTTCACTTTGGCCTCCTAAAGTTTTGAGATTACAGGCATGAACCACCATGCCTGACCAGATTAGTTTTAGTAAAATAAAACATCAAATGAGCTGGGAACTAGTGACATCAAGGAAGTTGTATGGAGTCATCAGAGAGGGAAAGGTAGTCAGGGTGCAGGGTTTTGTATGTTGGATCCAATCTTTCACTAGCTGTGTGTTCTTGACAAACTTACAAAAACTAAACTGTAGTTCACTCACTTTTAAAATGGGATACTACATTTACTTGTGTGTTAGATTTGTTTTGAGAATAAAACAAGTGAATGCATGTGATGTATTTAAAGTCCAATGTACTGCATACACAGAGTACACAGTCATTGTCATTAAAATATTGTTTTAATTCAGTGGTAAGAACGCAATTAACAGGGACATTTGGAAAATCTCTAGCAGCTCTTTACTCTAGTTGATCATGGATTTTAAGTGATTAAAATTGTTTTTTAAATAAAATATTTTTAAACAGTAATATATTCCAGGTAACATCTTGGGGTTTCTTTCTTTGCCATGGCTCCTTGTTTCTATATTTTAAAATTTGCATGGGGCTATCAAATTTACATTTACTTATGCCATTTAAAAGTAGTTGTTCTATTAATCATCTATCCATCCATCTATCTACCATCCCTCCAACTTTTCAATGTAAATAAATGAAATAAAATAGATACAGCCATTGCAATAGTCATATGTGGATACTGTGTTGTTGCAATAATGTTGAGTTACATAAAAAACAATCAAATCTCAGAAACAATTTAAATAGATGCTATATGTCAACTAATTCTCTTTAATCGTGTAGACAAGCCAGGATCCGAAAGTCCAAGATACCCTGTATTCCTAGACAGTGCTCAAGTCTGACCACCCTAAACTGGAGTTCTTTTTAATGTTTTCTCCTCCACGTCTTTCCTCCATTTCTGCAAATGGATAGAAAAATATTTTTTTAAATACTAGATTAGTTAAGCGACAGACTCCTTAAAATTTTGAGCTATGTTTGAACTCAGGCAAATTACTGCTAAGTCCCAATTAATCCAATTGGGATCAAATACATCACAGGGTTTAAGAAGCATTCTGCTTCAAAGCACATTATACACTATGTCACTTTTTTCCTCAAATTTCTTGACTCAAATGAATATTATTATGAGTACAGAGTCTTCTTTCAATTAACCTTTTCATGAAAGGTTAATAGAGATTTTGTGATTTTTCAAAAAATGTATCTGAAGACTTGCTTGTGTAAAAAAGAGAAATACTCACTACAAAGCATACAATTAAATTCTATGTAAAATATGATAACTAGTTTCTTTAAAAATACATTTATTCTAGACTTTCTGGGCAAACATAATTTTAATTTCTGATAAAAAGCTAAGTGGGTCTTTTTTTTCCTCCTGTAGATGGATAAATAGAAAGTTTATAAGCAAACTGTCTTCAGGAGGATACAATATCTTCAAATGCAAGGAGAATATCCATACATCTGAACAATTGTATAGTTTGCATATTAAGTCTCAAGTGGCATATAAAGATGACATCATGTTACAAATAAAATGGAAATGTTGGTACATACGGTATTTAACGGGTCTTATTGAGATTATGTCATGATAATAAAATTAATTTGATTTTGAAATTGCTTTGTAAATTACAGTTGCCTGTAGAATGATCATTTTGTTTTTATTTAAACAAGAAAAAATAATTTTTAAATTGTGATGGTAAGACTCTAAAGAGTTTAATACAAAAAATACATCATACAGCAGGAAAGCCCTCATTTTGACCTCAGGAGACTTACTCTTCCATGTTCTAGCAGTGAGACCTTAAGTACAGCTCTTAACTTTATAGGATAACACATACATATGTTTACATATATAAATGTTTATATATTATCCTATATATCTATATAATATATAATTATATATTATCCTATACATCCTATATGGTTGAAGAGAGTTGGTCAAAAGACATAGGATTTCATTTAGAAAATAGAAATAAATTCAAGAGATTCTTAGTAGGACATGTTGACTACAGTTAATAACAATGCATTGTATTCTTGAAAATCACTACAAGAGTAGGTTTTAAGTGATTTGCATGTTAAGCAATACATGTCTTAATGAGTTTCACTTAAGCATTATGCAGTGGATACACGTTCTAAAACATTATTTTGCACATGAAAAATATATACAATTTTTTTGGCAATTAAAAATAAATCAATCAGCTAAAAAAAGGGATTTATTATGACAGATTGCCTCCCACAATTGTGGAAGCTGAAAAGCCTCACAATCTGCCATCTAAAAGTGGGGGAACCAGAAAGTTGCAGTCTGAGCCTGAAGGCATGAGAACCAAAGAGACAAGGGCATAAGACCCACATCAAGCAGGAAAGTTTGAGAGCCAGGATCTCAAACTGAGAGCCAAAGGAAGGAGATGAACAGATGTCCCCGATTAAAGCTGACAGCAAATTTGCCCGTTTTTGACTTTTAAAAAAAATTTCTGTTTAGGTTTTCAAAGGATTGGATGATGCCTACCCACTTTGGTAGGGGTGAACCTCTTTACCTGGTTTACCTATTTAAATACTAATCTCTTTAAGACACATTCTCACAGACACACCCAGAAATAATGTTGTATCAGCTATCTGGGCATACCTTAGCCCAGTCAATAAGACATAAAATTAATCAGCACCTTAATTTGGGAACTATGATACTAAGTTTTCTCTGCATTTAGCTTCAAAGTTAAAAAATGCTAAAACTAAAAACCTCTATGAAGAAAAAAAATCAATAGCCTGTTACTTTATTGTCAATCCAGTGAATCAAGAAGTTTCATATTCACAAAATTTCCATGCTAAATACAAAAACGTTGAATATACTTAATGCATTTTCCCTGTTTATTTTTTAACTTGCTTACAGGTTAGTTTTGTGCTTCTTCTCAGCCACACTTTCAAATGGCTTTGTGGAAAATTACACAGAAAAATCCTCTCTACTCACCAATGCATCACATAAAGCGTGTTCTAGAAATGTGAACAATTGCAGAAAACAAAACATATGTTGACAGTCATTATTAATAGGCTTGTTAGTGAACTTTTAGCTATTTAGCAGTCAAGGCAGGTGGGAACTGTGACATTACACTGCTCTCATTACAAACAGAAAATTGGTTCCATTTGCACAAGTAAAGTCCTTTACCTTAGGAGACAAGCATTGATAAAAAGATTTTAAATAATTTTGTTTTAAAGTTTTATCTGTGTGACTCCACTCTTAAGGGTACACACTTGTAGTAGGTTGTTCTTCTCGTATAGACAGCATTTGAGTTCCTATTTATTTTACTGTTTCGTATTTCCCACCTATCAGGAATGCACAGGTCCCTGGGCCCATGTGTACACACAGCCCACCAAAAGGCTGGGAGCCCCAAGAATGTGGCTGGACAGAAATGCAGACTGCACCCCATTTGCAGCTAAGCTTCTGAGCTTTTCTTTCTTTTTGTCTTCCTTTGGAGTGGTCAGAATTGTAAAAGGATTGTGTCTTTAAAATGGTTCTCTCTCTTTAAAATGGTTCATTAGGTTTAGTCTTAAATACTTGTTTTAGTGCTACTTCGAGAGGTATACCTTGGTTTAAAATTTTGGTTCATATTCAGAATGGGATGTTTGTCAACATTAGTCTCTTCAGAACATAATCAAAACATTTTTCTATACATTTTGTTTGTTTATTTAGTTTTCTTTCTTAAGCAAAAAACAAAAACTATATGTTCAAAAAAGTTTATTAAAATATTTCAAAGGCAAATTACTCTGAATCTAAACCAGAGATATTTTAAATGACTGTGTTAGCTGAAAATCTACTCCAGATACATTTTTTTTTGAGAAAGCAGGATTTATTGAGAGGACAGAAAAGCTCCCACAATGTGAGGGGACGTGAAGGGGTTGCCCCAGATACATTTTTTAAAAAATAGAAGATGATACAGTTAAATGGTTGGGCAGCCTCTTGATATTGTTCAAGCTGCAACCCAATTCTTAGAGGAATTAACAACAACTGACTTTTTCCTGCAAAGTCAAGCCTCCACAATATCAGGCCAACGGACAAGAAAAATGAGCAGGAGTAGCCATCTTTATATCAGATAGCTCAGATGTTAAGCCAAAAACAGTAGACAAAGAAGGATATTATATAATGATAAAAGGTAAAATTCAACATAAAAACTTAAACATCTTAGACATATATGTACCAAACACCAGAGCACCCAAATTCATGAAGCAAACACTACTTGATTTTTGAAAACATACTGATAGCAATACGTAATAGCAGGTGACTTCAACACTCCCCTGACATCACTAGACAGATCATTGAACCCAGAACACCAATAAAGAAACCCAGGACTTAAACGAGACTGTAGACCAAATGCACCTAACAGACATCCATATAACTTTCTACCCAACAATCACAGAGTATATATTATTCTCATCTCCGCATGGAACACTCTCCAAATTAGACCACATACTTGGCATAAAGCAGTCTCAATACATTTCAAAAATGTCAAAATTATGCCAAGCATCTTTTCAGACCCCAGTGGGATATAATTAAAACTCAACACTAAGAGGAGCTCCCCAACTACACTTCTACATGGACACTTCACAACAACTCGCTCTTAAGTTACCATAGGGGTGCACTTTTAAAAGTACCTTAAAGTCTATCCATTGCTCTCATCAACCACAAACACTTTCTTGTTTGCCTCCAAATGTTTACACATAAGTAAAAATTCTGAGTATCAGAAACTAAACTGTCCTGTTGCTAGAATTAAAAAAAAAAAAAAGGTGTTTAAAAAAACGGTGGAGAGCCAGGCTCGGTGGCTCAGCCTGTCATCCCACGTCTTGGGAGACGGAGGTGAGTGGATTGCCTGAGCCCACAGGTTCGAGACCCGCCCGGGCAACTTGGCGAGACCTCATCTCTACCATAAATCAAAAACTAGGCGGGTGTGGTAGCGCGCGCCTGTAGTTCTAGCTACTTTGAAGGCTGAGGCGGAAGGATCGCCGGAGCCCAGCAGGTCGAGGCTGCGGTGGCCGGGAGCGGCCTCTGCACTCCAGTCTGGGCCACAGAGTGAGACTCCAACTCAAAACAAACAAACAAACAAACAAAACTGTGGAGTAAAAAGTCAGCTTCATTGAAAGCTGGCATTTTGACGACACACTTTAAATAAAAGAGTCTCTGTCCTCTTTCTCCCATGGGAACAGTTCAGTCACTGAATCCCCCTCTATTGAACTCCTGTTAATTAAAACCCCACCGGTCTTTTAAAAAAAGCTTGAGATCTCTCTAGACTGCTTCCTCAAAACGTCTCCTTCCACGTCCTCTTTCCCCTTCTTCCTTTGCCACCCTCAGTCTTCCATCCAGGTTCTTGCTGCAAACCCTTAAGCTAAGAGGAACACCAGAGTTCGGTCACATATACAGATCTAAAAGCAACTCCAGTGACCCTGAGACCCCCTGAGGATGGTGCCACTGACTACTCTTACTTGGGGCCCCCTATCTTTCTCTTCGAACCACCAGAGTGTAAATGAGTTTCCTTTACACTCTGCTTTCTTTTACATTTGTGAATACCTTGACCTCTTTAGAGATGAGGTCTCATAATGCTGCTCAGTCTGGTCTCGAATTCCTAGGCTAGTGATCTTCCCACTTCAGCCTCCCTGAGCGCTGGGATTACAGACTTGAGCCACTCTGCCAGGCCAGGTCCTTGATTTTCAAAGATCTAAGTTCTCTACATTGGAACTATGCCTCTCTTTTTTCATGAGTAAATATTGGGATTTAAAAGCAACACATAATTTTTTGGTCCTATCTGTCAATAGACTTTGCCTTGAACTCAATAATTCACTTTAAAAACGAAATTGAAAAAGTCACTTATCTAACTAAATTAGTCTCAAAATTTTGACACTAAACTGGTTATTTTAAATAGGCTTTTGCATTTTTTCCTAAGTTCATTTATATACTCTTAAAAAAAAATCCTGTAATAAATTTCTATGACTGTATGTCACTTAAGGACCCATTTGTAGACCTTCTTTTTGTTTCATTTAATGAACACAACCAAATTCATTCTTAAATAGGTTTACAATTTTTTTCTGTACTTTGAAATGTAAATTTTCTACACTGCTATCTTTAAACTCAGTAAGAACTTTGACCATGTGGGACAGGTAGACTTTGGCTTGTTCTATTTACAAAGATGCAACTTGAATCTTACTGTCCTTTTAAATTCGTGAATTTTAAATGTCTCATGACTAAAATTTTCAAATTAAATTTATAAAATATTTGTTTATGTGTGTTCATATTTTTATGTACACATGTGTATATGTCTGCATTTATATATTGTTTACATGGTACCAAATTGACTTAAAACAAATAAACATTCATAAGTCAAATAAATAATCCCAAATGCTTTTCAAATTCATATGACTATAGCAATCTTTGACAAATAAAAATAATATTGTCATAAGTATAGTTAATTGAAACTACTAAGATATAAAAAAATTCTGTGTACAAATTTTAAAAAGTGTATAATGGATAAACTCAACAGTGTGTATCACTGATTTGATGAAATGAATCCTGCCTGGGAAAAATTGAGATATTCAACTCATATATTTTAGAAAATATATATTCATATTAGTTAACAGGGAAAAGTCAACTCAAGTATATAAATAATGTTCAAGCCCGTTTACAATGCAATTTCAGTAATTTAGCTATTATACAAATCAGTTTCCACTGATTAATTAATCGACTGTCTAAAATTTCCTCTCTCTCTCTCTCACACACACACACACACACACACACACACACACACACACACACACACACACACACACATTGTAATTTAAGGATAACTGTTTCTTCAAAGCTCACTTCAAAATGTAATGATGGCTTTCTTTCCAGTCCTACTACTCAGTCTCTAAAATGTCTGTTCTTGGAATAGCTCCAACACTTATTTTTAAAAAAATAATCATTGACATGAGGCATAAGTCTCTTGGAGATTTTTCTTTTCTTTTTTAAATACTTATTTTCTGCTTTTCATAATAGATTATAAGCTGGCTTATAAATTAAAATATTTTAATGCATTTCAGTGTCCCTAACTTATGCAAGAGTATCAATTAATTTTTATTGATGGCTGCAATAAAATTCTAAATAAAATTTGATAATATCAGAATTATTTTAAAATATTGAAAAGTATTCATTAACATCATGCCAGAGTTATCACATTATTTAGATAAAAAAATATTTTCTGGGGGTTGGCTAATTGTTTTCAATTTTTTTTCCTTGTTTGAATAAATGGGTCTGAGACAGCATCACACAGACTCATCATGTCGATTAACATTATCAGTGTCCACATGTATGTCTAAAAATCTATGATTAAAAAATACAGACATTGGGAAAGGTCTGACTTTGATGAGAAAATTAAAAATTTGAGAAGTCACATTTGTAATCACTTATATTCTTCTGATTACTTCATCTTAAAAGATCTCTCTAGTTCATGGGGAGCACGATTGCTTTCTTTCAAAGAATAAGATAAGTTATCTTCGTGTTTTCATCAATTTTCTGAATCCCTTACCTTCTTGGGAACCAAGGCTGGTCTGGAAAGGGTGCATGTATTGGCTGTACTTTGGGGACAGAGCAGGAGTTAATTTTGCTTATACCATCAAGGGTACCAAAGGTCAGAAAGAAGGATATTAAAATTTAAACAGTTTAGATCTCTCCATATTCAAAATAAATGGCCGGCGGAAAAGATCTTGGTAGGAGTCACAGAATCTGAAATGGATAGTCAGAAGATTGGATCAGAATAGAAGCAATCTGAGTTTAGAAATGTGTGAAGATTCCACAAGGATTGGAATAAGTACCGTATTTGTTTTTTTTTTTTTTTCTAATTCAAGGGAGGTCGATATGGAAGGATATCGCTCAAACAAGTGAATTGAGTGATATATTTTTCCATAATAAATTCAGAAATTCAAATGAAATTTAATGCTGATTTGGATCCAAATTCCTGCATTCTGTGCCCATCCAGAGAAGTCTACATTTCAGTCTCTGAATTCATATTCATCTGTTTGCTGCATATTTTAAGAATTGTCACTCACGGCCATCACTCCAGACACTCATTGCACAGCATTTTAATTTTTATGACCATTTCAAAAAGACTGGTGGATTGAAATGAGAATAAAAAATAACATGCACTGCTGAGAAAATGAAGTGAAAAATGCTTGTGTTTATGTTTTTATGATGTAGAAATGATAGTCGAATTGTATAGCCATTTCTGTGAAAACAATTGACCCTACATATTTACCTTGAAACCAGCTAAAGGAAATGGCTTCAATTCATAATTATATAGGATGCAGGATCTGGATTTGCAGATTAATTTCAACCTAAGAAATTGAAATAAAGTGACAGCT
This sequence comes from Carlito syrichta, assembly GCF_000164805.1. Taxonomy (NCBI): domain Eukaryota; kingdom Metazoa; phylum Chordata; class Mammalia; order Primates; family Tarsiidae; genus Carlito; species Carlito syrichta. The sequence goes on from NW_007247465.1 coordinate 417,379, forward strand.
GAGTTCCTTAATGACAAAAATGCTGATCTGGTGAGTGAAATGTGCGTCGTCTGTACTAAAGAGGAGGTGGGCCAGAAAATTGTCCCTTGTCAGTTTCTTTTTGTCATGAGGTTAAGAAAAAATGCATGTATACGTACACACTTTCATGAATGCATATATATGTATATATGTACATATATAGCATGTATATATACAATATGTATATTTGATTAGCAACTTATTTCAAAGCTCAGGTTATTCCAAGAAGTCTTAAAGCAGACAGCAAGTATAAGCTACAACAACATGACATGTCTTGTTTTCTTCTATATTTCTAGTGACTGAAATACAGTCTACTGCAGCATAAGGAATTAATAAATATTTTTGGATATGTAAATTTTGTATGCACTGTACTGAGTGATGATTATAATTACCTTATGATTTTAATTCAGTATATTCACTAGTATAGCTAATATTTGAGGAAAAACAAGTATTTATCTGTTGAATGTTTAGGTACTATAAAAGATGCCAAAACTGCTTCCTAATCGTTAGATGCTAGATGTTAGATGTAGAGAGAAGTAAAGATATGAGATCTAGCTGAGTACAAGCCCATGTTGATGTCTTTGTGAAGTAATGTTAAGTGGGCAAAGCTGAATCAAGGTGGATTCTCACCATCTCAATGAGTTTTGTCTGGATTCAGAGAGAAAAAAAAAGAAAACCTTTTTGTTCTTGAACGTAATAGTGCAATGACAGTAACATGACCTTCAGATTTAGGCTAACGTTGTTCTTCTTCTAGATTAAAAAAAAGGAAAGTCTGAAGTTAATTCTGCAGCCAGAGATACATTAATGAGGTTCAGCCAGGTGTGTGAGATTGGAACAAATATTACATGCATGGAAAAAGGAATCGTGAATCTGCTGATAACAAGTAAGACATAAGAATGAGGAGCATAGGAGTCAGGAGTGACCTTTTTCAAGTTTATATCTTTGACAATGATAGGGTAAGCAAAAGAATTAGTAAGAGAAACCAGTTTGGAGAGAAAGATGAGGTTGAATTTAGTTTTCTATATGCTAAGTTGGCATTAATAAATGAGCACTTACGTATGCAAATCCCAAATTAGGAGGGGATCAATATTTGGTTCCATTGTCTTGATAAGCAGTTATGCAATAAATGTCTCAGTTACCAGGAAACTATTAACAAAGTGAGATTATAACTCACTGGATGGGAGAAAATATCTGCAAATTATCCATTTGGCAAGGAATTATAACTGGAATATATAAGGAACACAACAACTCAATCTCAAGAAAACCAGAATAATCCAATTTAAAACTGAGTGAAATATCTGAACAGACATTTCTCAACGGAAGGCCTACAAATGGCCAAGAAGCATATGGAAAATGCTCAGCATCACTAAACATCAGAGAATTGAAAATCAAAACCACAACGAGATAACATCTCAACCCCATTAGAATGGGTTTTTCAAAAGGCAAGGAATAACAGATGCTGGCATGGATGTGGAGAGAGGGCACCCGGGTCAACTGCTGTTGGGAATGTAAAGTAGCCCAGCCACCATGGAGGTTCCCCAAAAACCTACAAATAGAGCCAACATAGACTCCAGCAATTTTACTACTGGATATACATCCAAAAAAAGATATCTGTATATGAAGGTATCTATTGCCCTCCAAAGTTCATTGAACTACTCTTCACCATAGCCAAGATGTGGAATCAACCTAAATGAATGGATTAAGGAAATGTGGCACTTATACACAACAGAATATTATTCAGCCATACAAAGAATAAAATTCTATCCCTTGCAGCCACATCATAGGACCCAAAGGGCATCTCGTTAAGTGAAACAAGCCAGTCACAGAAAGACAAATACAGATGTTCTCAATCACGTGCAGGAGGTAAAAACTGATCTTGTGGAAATAGAGTTGAATGATGGTGACCTGAGGACAGGAATCGTGGGGGAAAGGAGAGGATGAAGTTGATCAGCCTGTGCAAGCATCCAGTCTGGCTGAAGAAATAAGACCTAGTGTCGGGTAGGTCAGTACAGTGACTACAGTTTGCAATAATCTACTGTACATGGCAAGATAGCTAGAAGAGAATCATTCAAATGTTTCTAGCATGAAGGAAGGACACATACTTAAGGTGATGACTATTCCAAGTACGTTGATTTGTTCTTTACAAAGTATAAGAATGTATTAAATTATCACTTGCATTCTGAAAAAGCAGCCGTGGAACCAACTCTAAAATGAAAAACATATAAAGTAGAACGACAATAAAAGGATACTTAAAAAAATCAGCATGAGCATCACTGTGGTAAACTCGTGATTCAGATTAGGTTTGGCATGATAATAAAACACAATCAGCATTTATTTCAGCGAGGGTCTCAGTCCTCATGTAATTCTTCCACATCATGAGTATTGTAAGTCATCAGGCACTAAAAATAGGCTAGATGAAAAGTTAGTCTGGTAAATATTTGGTTTGCAAAGTAATTTGCCTTTTTAAAAAATCTCTGTCTGTTTCAGTTGTACTTTCCAGGCAAAGCACATGAACGTTATAATCACCACTTTAAGCTTTAAATTGAAAACATTTTATTGGTTGACTGAACTTATCATCCACTAGGAATGTCCACATCTGGTCAGATGGAGAGTTCACTGTATTCCCCAAACTTTGCTGTTGAGCTAAGATGCTTTGCTGGCTAGTTTACAAAGCTTTGCTCTTTTATTGCTACTCAATGTACAGGCTTACAGAGCATATACCTCCCTGAAGCAGTTTCTTTCTCGTACCATCTGGTAATAAGAAGATCATTTACAGTACATAAAGCCACAGCATCTGGAAAGGAAAACTCATCTGATAAAATCAGTCAACTACCAGGATTGACTGTATTTCTATTTTATTTTGAGGAAATTGCTTAATACTAAAACAAGATGAAAAAGAACCACTCTTAAGGAGAAATGTGACTAAATAACACCAAGCACATTTTTTAATGGTTACATGCATATAAGCTTTTCTAGGGAAAGTATCCAAATAATTAAACGTAGCCGTGCAATTTTAGTGAGATATAAGGCAACATGTGATGGGCGAAGGAAGTGAACCTGGAATGGATGTCAACCTTATTCTTTAAAATTGATGTCGAGGTTATGACAGCCCCCCTGTCCTCAAATATGTAGCTCTCTATCAGGTCTATATGAAAGCCAAGCAGCAGTTCTTTACATTATGCCCTGCTTGTGGAGATACAGGTAGTTGTAAAGTATTTGGTGTTTATATACAAGGGGGGGAATCCCTACTAGGTGAGTGTTCTAGGAACTCACTGGCATCCGTGTACCAGTTAGCGTTGTTATGAGAGGCTACATTCTGCTTCAGTGAATTGGGAGGGGGCGGGTTCTACCAACATCTTTGCCCATTTCACGATGGTGATTTATGAGCACACTAGCCCACACTGTGCTGAGTGTTCAGCAGCTTTTGACCAAAACGGCATGATCCCCATGCCCCTCCTTCCTTAGTCAAGGAAGGACACATATTGAGGGTGATGACGATTCCAAGTACCATCTCACCCCAGATGACTTTTTTTTGTGTGTTTCCCAGAATGAATAAGTCCTCAAGGGAAACATTTTGCTGATGTGGAAGAGGTGAAACTAAAAACAGCAGAAGCACCAAAAGGCATAAAAATCGATGAGTCCAAAAACGGTTTTGAGCAGTGGAAAAAAGCATCTTGATAAGTGTATCGCATTCAACGGAGAGTACTCTGGAAGTGATTGAAGCATAAACATGTAAGAATAAATACACGATTTTTAATAAGTGAATTCCATTTTTGACCTCCCACCCATATTCTCGGGAAGAGTAGGAGATGTTCATGCACTCATTTCTCTACTCTGTGTCTCCTCTGTACGAAGCATGACACTGGGGCAATGCAAGGATGCCTCATGCCCTCCTAAGACTTCCATGCTAGCAAAGAAGAAACACATGATGTAGATCATGGGGATGCCATCAAAAAAATAAAACAGAGTGGTGAGGCAGGGCATAGCTGTTGGGTGGGGGAAAAGTGATGTGGGTGAGGTGAGACGGCTGCTGCAGATGGGTTGTCCCAAGAAGGATCTGTGTTAGGAAGGGAATTTAAAATGACTCCCGAGTGAAGGATAGGGGACAGCCACATAGATAACTTGACTATCAATGGCCTTTGGGAGAGAAGACACTGCACTGAGAAAAATAAGAGAAAGTACTGAGAAAAAGAAGCAGAGTACTACATTTTTTAAATCCATGATGGAATATTACACAGCCATAAATAAGGACAAAATTACGGACTTTGCAGTCACTTGGATGGATTTAGAGTCTATCGTACTCAGTGATCTATCACAGAAACTAAGAATTGAGTTCCAAATATTCTCACTCATAAGTAGACCTTGAATATTTATCATAACACTGCAAGAAAGAAATTGGCAGTAGTGGGACACTGCCAGGGGAGGGGAAGGGTCACATAATATTAATAACGGCACTTGAGCCCAAACCAGGTGAAATGATGACCAATGGGAGACCCAAACCTCACCTGTACAGACACCACTTATGTACCCAATCCAGACTGGTATCCCACATCTTAAAAATTATATAGAGATCAGCCGGCCGTGGTAGCGCATGCCTATAGTTCCAGCTACTCGGAAGCCTGAGGCGGAAGGATCGCTGGAGCCCAGCAGGTCGAGGCTGCGGTGGCCGGGAGCGGCCACTGCGCTCCAGTCTGGGTGACAGAGTGAGACTCCAACTTGAAAAAAAAAAATTATATAGAGAGATATTTAAATTATATATATATGCTAAGTAAAGGAAGGTTGTAATGAAGTGAGACTAATGAACTAAAAGAGAGAAAGGATTCATATTAGGATAGAGTCGGCAACCTTTGGACAAATGACCTGTCACAAAAAACCTACTTTCTGTGATATGTAATTTTTGCACTTTTTCTGATTGGGAAGAAGCTTCTAGTATTTAAAGAGCAGAAGTTACAGATACAATGCATAGAACAGCCCCAAGTTACAAATAGTTTTCTCGTAGACCACACGATTTTTAAATAGTCTGTGGCCAAAACTGATCTCAGTTGTCTGCACATCTGAACGTGATAATACAGAAAACAAGATTTACAGGAATATTCACAAAGATGCTGACAGTTTAGGAGAAAATCAGCATGTAGATGAAGTATTAATTAGAATAAAAGTATTTCATTGATGCTGTGAAACGTTTGCATTTATTCACTCAGCACATTGTGTCTAGTTCGTCAAGACATAAGTTTGAGGCCATAATACTCATATAAAATAAGCTGGGAAGTGAACTAAGTTGTTGATGTAATATATATATCTATCGATATACATTTATATTTATGTCTGTATTTATAGTCCACATATGGTATACATTTACTTTTATTGATATGGTAACACTTTTATTGACAACATGAGATAGGTATCTCACATCTTAATTTTGTCACTTTGGTAAAAAATAATGTGTCATTTCAAATAATGTGTTATTTAGTAGAAATAACGAGTCACTTTGGTAGTCAATAATGTGTCATTTTGACTTGATTTTTTTATTCTGCTCTCTTTTTTATGACAGACACGTAAGTCTAGTTTATCATTCTCTGTCCTAATAAAAGTGTATATTTTAATCTCCACCTACCTTTGCCCTTCAGATTCCTTTATTTCATATGCAGACTAACCTCTGGGCATTTTCATTTGAACAAAAGCGTATTTATTATTAATTGGTGGAAAGTGTTGGGCTACATAATCTATTCTAGAATGGTCATACTGTAGGATTTGTAAAGGCTTACTTTATCTCTGAATTTCATTTTAGAAGATTAAAGGAGAAAATGCAAAATTATTTATGAGTTGAAAGCAGCTTGTGTCTGCTAGAAGTGAGAAATTAGAGAACAGAAATATCTGTTTTAGAAGATGCATTTTGGACTTGTCTTTGTGCAGCTGCACTCAAATACCAAATTAATTGGAACTTTAGCCTATGTTAATAAAAATCCTTTAAGAGAGTGCTTGATTCTGGCTGGAAAAAATGTTAACATTAGATCAAAGATTTTTTCTAAGTGTTTATATATGATACTGGAGACTTTAATAACCATATGATTAATGTTACTTTGCTTGTGTAAATATTGAGAGAAGAAAATAAAGGTGTTGCTCTTCCTTTATATTTCCTTGTTGACCTTAATTGTATGTGAAGTCTTAAAAATTGCTTTTTATATAGATTATTCCTTTGAATCATCTGAATGTAAAGTTCTGGGTTCAGATTACAGATGGAATTTTCTGATTTATTTGCACATAATCACAAACCACCATTTGCAAACACAAGCAATATACTGGCTATTCTCATGCTGTGTATACTTTGTGTTTCTGGTGAGTGGAACACTGTGTTTAGGCGGGTATAACCCTTACCACTCAATCAAACACAACTGGATTGAAAGCCAAAGTACTACAGATCATTTATATGGAATTTTCTACAGAATCAGTTACATCTCAACAGGTGGGGAAAGCTTACCAGGTCATACGCAATCTAGAAGTGATATTTTTCTCCCCTTGAAAAGCCTGAAACATTTGCAAAACCCTATCTATTGTGGCAGTATGACACAGAATGAACAGCTTGTATGGATAACATTTTCACAGGCATCCGGCATTTTGAGGAACACAGCATTTTTTCCCCTTATTGCATAAATCTGGAGAGTTGTTATTAAGAATAGTAGCAGCTAAATGTACATGTATGTATTTGAAGAACACTCTTTTAAACTTATCTTCTGTTGTGCAAAATACACGGAATGTGGTATAGTATGAATGCACAGAAAGGATGCCCAGTCAAAAACGGAACAGTGAGAAACTGACTCGTCCCAGGACACAAGAGCAGGCATGAATTAATACATCGACGATTGCACAAGGAGTTCAGTTGGCATTGTGATAGGACATATAGGATGTATCCACACTGCTTTATGTGATTTGACACCTACCTTCCCCTGTATTTGTACTATTTACCTATTTACTAACTTGTACATCTTAACACTGACAATTGTGGGTATAAAAACATGGGTTTATAAAACTATTTTGTTTGGGGGTCACAATCTAAGTGGAATAGTTAAGAACAAATATCCTGATTGCTAGAAACACTGTATGTTCTCACTCATATGTAGGCACTAAATGGCCACAGAGATGGAAAGAATAGACACTAGGCACACCAAAAGGAGAGAGGTGGGGAAGGGGCATAGGGTTCAGAAGTTACCTATGGCGTGTCATGTTCACTATCTGGAGAATGGGCCATCTGAGACCCCCGTCTCTGCCAAGATCCTCAGTAATGTTTGCTGACAATTCTAATGGGAATCTTTAACTGTATTCTGTTTAGGAATAAACTAATTTTGACGGCTGGGAAATCGGTTTAATAATCATGTTTCTCTGATCTTAAGCTGCACATTAGGACGACAAACAACAGGCTTTGTTAAAAACGTCCTTGGATGTTGACATGAACTCTATTCAGTTTGTGCTCTACCGTTTCCATATGGAACGTTCTCCTGTGCGATTATGGTCATTGTCATGACCTACGTTTTGCAATTTGTTGTATATTTTCTTTTCAAAATGGAGGCCTATTTTCAACGAGTTATCATAAGTTAAAGAAATAGACATCAAGTTTAAACTTATTTTAATTTAACACTTTAAAATATACCTTAATATAATGAGTTCTGCCAGATTCAACCCCATGGTTTCGTGACCTTGATTGGATCACTAAGACTCATATGTTTAATGACTCTGATAGTGAACACATTATCCCCGTTAGATATTTATAAATATTTAAATGGAGAAAAAATAATGTATATTGTATGACAGGCTCTAAATCTTTAACTCCCAGGTTTTGTTCGGAAATGTATGTGAATGAGAACACGTTACTATAGGGCAGTGGCATCCTGGATCTCAAAAACATGGAAGAAGGGAATACAACTAGGCATAGAGGCAGCTTAGGTTTCAAGAAATTAATGCGGTGTATAACCCAAAAGGAAGTTCTAAAAATGTGTGCCTGAGCTGGAGTTCCTAGAAAATAAAGATGGAGGGATAAACTCATTTGTTTAATTTCATTTCAATCTTAGGAAAGCAGGAGTAAGGAACACCACCACCAGAAAATCAGACTTTCTACCATACATCCCTAATCTCTAATCTGATGTCCTTGTAATAGAGTATATCAATTGTTAGAAATTTTCAAAAGTTTGCAGAATAGTAAAGTACCGTTATTGCATTTTTATAACATCTGGAGTGGGGTCTGCAGAAGAACCACTCAATCAAACAAAAAGAAAGTGTAATAAATGAGATAAAGAGCTCGGTCCTTGTAAATAATTACATACCTGTACCTTGATTTCAGAACGTGTTTATTTACAGCTGTCTGATGGAACTCAGAGATGACACAGAAACTGTGTTAAAAAACCGATACTATGAATGGGCCTCAAAGGAACGGCAGTTACCGGCCTTCTGCTTATCTGCAGTGCCTGTTCCTATCCTGAACTCACCTCCGGCTAATCTTAGCCTCCAGTTCACTCTCTCTAGTCACCGTGGCTTCCCAGAAGGTGTTCAGAGACACCAGGCACTTCTCATCTAAGCATCTAGCTGGCTGTTCTCTCTGGTGAAGCACTCTTTATGGTGACTTCATAAGTGATTCCTTTGCCAGTCTTGAATTATTGCTTGCCTGTCATCTGTCTAATGAGATCTATCTTCCCTATCCTACTTTAAGTGGCAACCCGGAAGAGGAATTGCTAGATCTATTCTGAATTTTTTTGAGGAGCTGCCAAAATGTTTTCCGTAGGAGTTGCAACAACTTACAATCCTACCAACAGTGCACCACAGCGTTTCAATTTTCATTTTCTCCACGTCTTCACCAAACACTCATTCTTTTCCTCCCCCCGCCCTTTCTCTCTGGTCTAGATTTGCATTTTTCTACTGATTAGTGATGTTGAACATCTTTCTATATGTGCATTAGCCATTTATGTGTCTTAATTGGAGAAATGTCTAAATGTCTATTGGAATCCTTTGCTCATTTTTTTATTTTTATTTTTTTGAGTTGGGGTCTCCCTCTGATGCTCAGGCTGGAGTGCAAAAGGCATACTCACGACCACCGCAGCCTCGACCTGCAGGGCTCAGGAGATCCTTCCACCTCAGCTTTCCGAGTAGCTGGAATTTCAGGTGTGTACCACCATGCCCGGCTGATTTTTTGATTTATTGTAGAGATGAGGTCTCACCGAGTTGCCCAGGCTGGTCTCAAACCCGTGGGCTCAGGTAATCCTCTCACCTCTGCCTCCCAAAATGCTGGGATTACAGGTGTGAGCCACTGCAACTTGCTGCTCATTTTTAAATTCAGAATTGTTGTTTCTGAATTGCAAGAGTTTTTATGTATTCTAGATAGTAGTCCCTTATCACACATATGATTTGCAAATATTTTCTCCTTTTTCAAGTAGTCTTTTTACTTGGTTGATTGTTTTCTTTGATGAGCCAAAGTTTTAAGATCTGATATTTTCTCACAAAAGGATCTCTAAGAGATATTTGCACACCCATGTATATTACATTATTATTCACAAGAGGATACCCTGGTCACATTGTTGAATTAATGAAGTCCAGTTGGGTCAAAGTACATGGAATGAACATTATCTGATTAGAATGTCATTTAGAGGATGGACAGACCAGCTGTCAAGGAGTACCAAAAATCTCACAGTCTTCATCCAGCCCAGCCTCCCTGCATTGAGCATGAGCCACTGGTACAAAATTTCTGTGAAACCAGTCAAAAAGTTGTCCCCATCTTGTTAGCCTAATGATGGACTGGTTAAAAAAAAAATCATATCCTGAACATATCCAGGACTCAAGTTTTTTTGCTTATCACAGCAAGTTTACACTCTGCGTGCCTGCTGCATTGACGTATCTTGGCATGATTATTCTGTCCTCCATGTCCTCATTTCCTGTCGGGTCTGTCTCATCAGCTGTAGTCTGTGTCCTTTTGAGGCAACAACACCAAAGCAGTGATGTCGTGTCAGCATTATAACCTTGTTCTGGCATCAGATTTTCATCAGTGATGAACTTGGCAAACTTGTCAATGAATTTCCCCACTGCTTGCCGACCAGCAGATGTGCATCACCACGAATCTTTACAAATGTAATGCCAGGCCTTTCCCTAAATTTCTGCAAGCACCCTGTGGACTATTCACAGCTCCCCTCAATTTTCGGTTCATCGAGATAGATCTTGGTTTGCCTCATTCTCAGCATACCATTAGGGGCATGTGTTCTTTGTAACACTGAGAAATCCACTCATTCAATACATAATTCGTGTCTTCAAGTGTAGATTTTTGCAGTTTTTTTTCTCTTTCATAAGCTTCTGTTTATTATTTTCAGTATAGAACTTCAACAAAGTGTCCTTATATTTCTTCATGTCATTTAGGGTGATCACACTCACACCACTGTCCAGTTTATCCAGTGGTGGACTATCTGTGCTGCAAATAAGCACAAGTTCTTCCTTTTTTTCTTATCACTGTCATCTATAGAAGTATATGCAGGACTTTTTGATTGTTTTTTTTTTTCTAACAGTGTCTTTATACCACAGCAATAATAATAATAATAATAATAAGCTAAAAAACACAATGAGTATTACACATTGCTCTTGGCCGCATGTGGGATACCATGGGGGCCTGCCAATGGCATGTCTAACCTGCACGTGCTGCATGCATGCTATCTGAACGGGGTGCTGGGGTCTTTTTTTTTCCTTGGGGACACTGAGTGTTTTTGTGGTTTGACTGCGACCCATCATATGAGGTCAGGTGTAGTTTTCCCTTGTGGCATCATGCTGGCATTTAAAAATACTAAGATTTTGGAATATTTTAGAATTTGAATTTTCAGATTAGGATTGTTCAGCCTGCACTGCATTTTAACATTCAACTGTCCAACACAAATCTAAAACACTTTCTGTGCAAAAAATTATTTAATTTTCCCAACTACCAAAAGGATAAAATCATGATTTACATGTTATATAGATGAGAAAACTGAGGCAGAGAATATTAAAACAATACAAAGATTAGGTCACACAACTAATAAATGCTGGAAACAAAATCATATGCTCTGTTCCAGAAGCACAGGAAGCATAACCTCCATATTGTCAGCATCTCACCCAGTGCCTGGTGTTACGGTTAATTAATATTTCGCAAAACAACAAATGAATTAGTACAAGATTAAGAAACAAAAAGTAGAGGTTTGCACCCAATGTTTTCTTGCTTAGCTGGATCCAAATAATGATGCACAATCTGAAAGAGACAATTTGACAAATTATCTGATGAATATGGTTTTTCAATATGCTTAGTTTGTATTCATGTGCATGGCTCACTTGCATGACCACGTGTGCTTCTTCCCTTTATGCTCTCCTCAGTTAAATCAATACCGTTGTTTAATTTGTTCTCAGAGATAAGAGAAAAATTAAGTTCATTGGCTATCAGACTTTTTCAGAACTTAACATCGAGGATTCCTGTATTCAGTTAATACATAAAGTCATTGGCTATATTTAAATAGATTCACTTACATTCATAGAAAGAGTAAATATCAGATTTTGCATAAACAAAGAGGTAAAATAGGTAAGGTGAGGTCATTAGAAACATTCACAACTGAGAGAAATCGCAGAAGACAAAAAAAACAGTTAAGTGTGTGTGTGTGTGTGTGTGTGTGTGTGTGTGTCTCTGTGTGTGTGTGTGAATACATAAAGTAGAGAATAACTAATGAAAGTGACAATGGTGGGAGTTAGATAGGGAGATGTAAGAATCAATCAATATCTGTTAAACATTTAAAACACAAAGTTTTTAATTCTTCTGGGAAACCTATAAGACAAATTGCAATCAATGAATTCCACACCTCCCATTTTTCTTCCATACAGACAAACAGAATATTTTGTTATAGAAATATGCACTTTGATCTTTGAGGTAAACATCGGGCACTGACTAAGATAACACCTCAATATGATTCCCATATATTTCCACGTTACCAGAAAAGTCTGAAGTTGATTTTAACATCAAAGGTATCAAAGTAGTAAAATGCAACAATTTACTTTTATTTCTAATTCTGTGAAAAAGTAACTCAAGTTACTTCTAAAGAGAAAGAACAAAACAAATCGAAAATATACACCTCACTATTTACATACTTTCCTTATTAAAAAAAAAGGTATTCAGTGTTATTAGCTAAAAGAAAAATGGGAGACAATATTGATGTGAACTTAAAAGCGAGTGCAATTTGACTATTTTAAGTAAACTTTGTAAAAATAAAATCTTCTTTTAAAATGTGAAGCGATTTTACAGGGTAACAGCATGTTAATTTAAAATATTTTCCTCTCTGATATCACACATAGCATGTATCCTTGCTGATAGTTTTATAGGGTTAAACAGCTAGTGTAAATAACCAGATGTGAGATAAGTCACGTAGCCTTTGACAGTTTTTCCTCATTAACATGAATCAGTGCAGGTTGACTTTTGTGTTCTTCCTGTTCTCAAAAGATCCTCAGAATGGAACACTTTGTAATGTGGTCTCCTAAACGCAGGCACGCAACGTATGCAAAATCCATTGCCTCTAAACTGTGAAAATAAAAGACCATCTCATGAGAAGGATTTTCTTAGGTGGATAAAGTTCAGTTGGACAGTCTGCACAAGTGCAGACATGAGACTGTTAAGTGGCCACATGTGTATACACATGTTTAGTGTTAAGGCCATAAAGCAAACATTAGCAATCAAGAACATCAAATTGACTTGGGAGCATATGTCTTCCAAGACCCTACAAAATCTGGACAACAGCTTGGGAACGATTTAGACATGTCCTTCCACAGTATGTCTCCTTTTCAACTGCAAGAGATTGTGCTCAGATGCGAAAGTCACTCAGACTACCTACAAGTTCATGTGTGCTTTCGCTAGAACCAAGAGGCAGAAATTATGAAACCTCTGTGTCATGGCTAATCTCCATCATACTTCATCAAAAGACAGCCATCAGTAAGCACCACCAAACCCAGTGGGCTCTGCTGCCATGTTTCAAAACATTAGTGCAAAGCTCGCTCTTGTGCACTACTTTCTGTGCAGACCCCTTATCATAGTTGTACAGTAGGAGGTATTTGCACATATGCACACAACATGTTCCCATCAGGCACCGTAGGTCATCTTTGGCAGCTCAGGGACAGAAACAATGCTGTTTTGTTTGGTTGTTATGGCTTTAGACAAAACTTGTCGTGTATGTGCAAAACTTTCCAAACTTCTCATTTATGTGTAAAATGAAGTTAGCACAATTGTGAATATCCGAATAACTTATCCCAGAATATCATTTTAGTTGATTATTTAGAACAGTGGTTTTCACTTTTTTTTCTGTTTTTTGTAATCAAAGACAATTATTTTCAAACAAATCTTGCAGATGAAACTGATAGAAGAAATGGTTTTATGGTTTCAATGGGTAAGATGAAGAGGGTGGAATTTCACCTTCCTTGATGACTGTCTTGTTCATAAGCAACCCTGAAGCACCTCTTAATTATTCAAGGGCTCTGTGCAATGCTCTGAGATAACTACTGATCCCCCTGGGTGGCAGAAAAAGCAGAATTCTTCTCTTCCTGGGTTATACTAATTCCGTCAATGAAGCCATTACTGTAATGACATGACACTTCATACTTAAGGAAAGTCACTTGATAACTTTCAGGCACAGAACGTCTCTCTCCAGAGATGAACTAAGACTCCTCTTCTGCTGAAGACCCGTACTGAGGGGGTTATTGGCAGCTTAAAATAATCAGACAGTGTATTGCCATTACCAGTCATAACATCAAGGAAGCACTCACCTTCTGTAGTGAAAAAAGGGCAAAATTCCAGCTTGGGACTCATCAGCCCAGATGAGGAAGTGATATGCCAAGTGAGCGTCAGGAAGTGACATCACTGAGAAGTGAGCCAGAACATTGTTTCCTGGCAGGTTTGGCTTTCAGCCTTTCCTCACTAAATAAATACACCAACGTGAACTGTGGACAGCAAGATTTGAATTCTAGCTCTGGTCTTTGCACTGTTACATGGGCATGCCATCCTCAGAAGCAAAAGCATACCTGACCCAGGCATTTTGTGGGATGAGCTTATCTTCCATGGAGCTCTCTGATTCCGCGTTATTGTCCTCTTTTCCTGTCACGTGGCAAAGATCACCAAACACAGCCAATCTCGTCAAAGCTCATTTTGCAAATGAAAATGAGTTTATTGACTACATTCTTGGTGAGACAATATAATTGCCACCTACTTGTGTACAACCTTGAGCAAAACTGTTTCTCTCCTAAGGTTTAAAAAGCTGCCTCCTTATTCCACCCTGAGCTCCACCACTGTAGATGCAAGAACAGTCTGAACTGTTGGTCTCAGAGCTCTAAATTGGAACCATAGCTGGCAATGAATACTGGAAACTCTGAAGGAGGAAATTCATATTGCACATGCAGCTCAGTTAGTCCAAAGACATGAAAACTGTCTGCTACCAAATGTAGCTTATGTAAGGCCTAAGCTGTAATTTAAAATGATTATTAAAATACTTTTATTGCTTCCAAGAATGCTGGATAAGCAACTTGTCATTGGCCAGGCCAAAGCACTATGCCAATGTTAAGTTAGAGTTTTCTGTTGGCTAATACCTTGGATCTTGGACAGTGTCAGATCTGAGAAGGAGATAAAGAAAACAAAATCTCCAAGTGCTGACTTGAGACAGTCATCCAGTTGGTCTGGTGGTGTCCTATTAAAGAAGAAATATCAGAGTGCAAGACAGGCTCTGGGGACAGGTGGAACACAGCCTTAAAATACTCTGCAGACCTGGAAATCTACCCTCTTTACTTATAGAGAGAGATGTGCAGAGTAAATCCATTCGGTTTTCTGATTAGGGTGTGTCTTCTTACTCAGAAGTTCTGGGAAAGCAAGAGATTGACTTTATGTGAGCAGTCATGGAAAACAAGATATGTTTATTTACTTTTCTCAGCTTTAAAGCATTCATGTTTTTATTTTAAATGCTCTATTCGTGTTGCTTTTATTTTGAAATTTTGGGGTACAATTCAGGGTTAGGTAGACAAGTGTTCATTGTGCAGGTACCCTTATTGATGAGGTATACCCCCCAGGTGGATATTGACTACCGTCGGTCCCAGCTTTCCATCCCCCAGTCCCCTCCCTACAGTTTCCCGCTACTTTTAATCTCTTTCGTACAGTAATATGGTAGTTGTTCAAGGTTCGCTTATGAGTAAGAACATGTGAGAGATCACACTTTGTTTCAGTGAGAGATCACTCAATATTACAAGCTCTAATTCCATCCACGTTGCTGTGAAGTTCGTGAATTTGTTCTTCTTAATGGTTGTGTAATAGTCTATCGTGTATATGTACCACATTTTAAAAATTCAGTCTTTTTTGATGGACAACATGGTTGGTTCCATGTTCTTGCTATTGTGAACAATGCTGTGATAAACATACGTGTGCAGGTGTCTTTTTTATAGAGTGACCTGAGTTCTTCTGGGTATATTCCTGGTAGGGGGATTGTGGGATCATATGGAAGGTCAATTTTTAGGAGTTTTAGGAATCACCACACTGATTTCCACAGAGGTTTTAGTAGTTTACACTCTCACCAACAGGGGAGAAGAGAACCTATTCAGTGAATGGTTCTGGGAAAACTGACTGACCACATGCAGAAGATTGAAACAGGATCCCTACCGATCCCCATACACAAACATTAACTCTAAGTAGATCACAGACCTAAATGTAAAACCTCAAACTGTAAAACCTTAGAAAATGCAGGAAACACTCTTACGGAAGTTGGAACTGGTAACCGATTTCTGATCAAAATCAAGTTGGTTTTAATGTGTCTACTTTTGTTCTCAACCATGGGACAGCTGGCATCTCAGCAAAGTACCTATAACGCGCGACAGAGCGAGACTCCAACTCAAAAAAACAAACAAACAAAAAAAAAACACTGTTGGGTTCCATTTGCCTTAAAACTTCGAATTTTTTCTTACCTATCTTAATTAATTAAAAGGATTGGATGTTGAGGCGAAATTTATGTCCAGCTAGTCTTAGAAGTAGAGACGCTCCAGTTTACTTCACTAATGATGAGGCTTTAATTATTTTAAAATAATGCACACTTAGATTTCCCTTTTTTCTTTTCTTTTTTTAAAACAACACTATCTGGGTCCTTTGGGGGAGAAGACACCGTTCAAATTTGTAGTCATTACTTAGGGTTCCTTTAAGCCAAGGACTTGATAATTTAGTGGAGGCATGAAAGCATCTGTCAAGTTGCTGAGAAGAAACATAAGTCCTCAAGAAAGGTCAGCAATATTAGGAGGCATAGACACCACTCATCAAGTGGTCATTTGAACAATTACTTTATTTGGAAGAACATAGTGTTGCCAGCAGGCTAGGGAACCTTGGGAATCCTGGGCGAAGACCTTTGAGAGAAAGAATAATGAAAGGTGACAGGCTAATTAGTTGAAATATTAAATAGCCTTTGGCAAGGGGTTAAGAGCCCAAAAGTAGGCTAGCCCTCTGTGGTAGACTGAAGGAGATGTCCAAGCCCTCATTTTGTTAAGTGGCAGCCTACCAAATGCCAACGGACCCCAAAGTGCAATGGAGTTAAGAGGAGAAATATGACAACAACATCCACACCTTTAAGAGAAGACAGAGAACCTTCTTTTTCCATTCTGCCGATCTCTCTCTTGTCTGATACCACCCTTACATAGGGTGAAATGCTGTGGCATTTTTGGATTCCGAGGAACATTCAGTAGGAAGAAGCCAGAGTACACAGATTTGTCTCCTTTTTCCATCCTATTCACTCATGGCAGGAGTTGCCAAAGGGCCAAACTTTCTCTGTAACTTCTACTTTTATTCTAGGTTGCCAGCATGTAGCAAAATTATAAACCACATTTTTAAAGCAAATGGGTGTGAGGGTTCGCTGGTAAAAGTGGAGTAGTCCAGAGGTCACACAGTCTTCTGAGGTTAGATTTCTTGGGTTCTATTGTTCAGGAAATGAGCTTACTCCAGAGCCCGACCCAGATGTCTCAGCATGCCCTTCCCAGGGATTTTTGTTTGTCCCCACCACGTGTTATTTTGGTTTCGATTTGTCATTGATTCTCATGGGTATGCCATTACTGAGAAATTTGAGTAGAGGTATGTGTCTGGAGCTAAATGCAGACATTTTTATGCTTCCTAAAAAATAGTGTCTTAAAATCATTTGATAACAACCCAGAATTTTTTAAAAATACATTTCTGTGCATTGGCCAACGAGGTGGAAACGGTTCAAACTTTCACTTTAACAATAATGATAATAACTAAAGCAACAACAGACACTGACCAGGAAGGCTTTCATGTTTCCCTCGGCTTGACTAAAGTTTAGACAGGCTTCTTCCTGACTGCAGGCCCTGACCTCCCTTTTCTTAGAGCACTTACTAAGAAATCTTGTAATTGTACATTCCTTCTTTGTTCCTTTGAGATGTAAATCATGTCTGAAGTCTCTGGATTGACAACCCAGGAATGTCTTCCTTAAGGACCTGGGGGCTGTCTTTCCAGATGGAATCATCGGGAAGCTAAAACTTCTACCTTCCAGTCTCTGTGAGAGAGCAGGAGCCTAACGTGAATGAGTGCTGAGTAGCAAACGAAGATGGTAGAGCCACAGGAAAAGCAAAGCCAACTCAGAAACAACTCAATGTGGTCCACACATTGACCAAATGCCCCAATAATGTCTTCCACGACTTTCCTACCATCTCATTCCAGCACGTCAAAACCCTCCTGCGGCCGGGCTTGGTGGCCCAGTCTATAATCCCAGCACTTTGGGAAGCCAAGGAGAGTAGATTGCTTGAGCCCACGGGTTCAAGACCAGCCCAGGCAACTTGGCAAGACCGCGGCTCGACAAGAAATGAAAAATTAGCCAGGTGTGGAGGCACGCGCTTGTAGTTCTGGCTACTTGGAAGGCTGAAGTGGAAGGATCGCCTGGGCCCAGTGGTTTGATGTTGGGTGTGTCACTGCACTCCAACCGGGGTGACTCCAATTCAAAAAAACCAAAACAAAAAAACCTCTCCCACCTTTTACTTCGGTTGAGCTGAGTTCAGATTCTGTTCTGACCTCTCTCCTCTATTCCAATAGACATAAATAAAATATTCCTGTCCTCTTTAACTTTGCCCAGGGCAAATGTTGCTGCCACAAAACTTGCAAAGCACCCACAGCTTGCCAAGCTGGTGAAAACCACAACTTCATTAATAGGCATCGCGTGTGCCTCCTTTTTATCAGAGAGAAACTGGGTTCAGAGAGATTAAGCCAGTAGCTGATGGTTGACCTGCTATTTAAGGAGAAGAACTGAGGTTAGAACTGAAGCTGTCTGATACCACAACTTATTCTCTTAACCCAGTAGAATACTATCAACTGGGAAAATTCTAGGTTTGCAAGTACTAATAAGAATAAAAAATAAGAAGAGCAGAGACAGAAATAAAAAAAAACTTGTGTGGGACGTTGAAAAACAAAACACTTCGAAGTATTTCTTTGAGTGAAAGGTTTAGTTCTAGTGAAACATTTAGTTCTAGGCCACCATTTAACTGTGAAACAGATTTTATTTAAATTTGAGTGGTGGGCATAGGACCTTTGAAGAGAACCTTAGTATGGTATCCTTTTACAGACATCAGGAGAGATTCTCATCTATGGTTTGTGCTCAAACTGATTATTTTTCAAAGTTGTGACACGGATACTCAAAGCTTCACAAGATAAAACTCCCTCTCAAGTCAAATTAATCTAATAATACAAAAATTCTACTTTTGTCTACCTAATTATTATGTAATGTCTTAACATTGCTATTAATTGATAATTTTTAAATAGCAAATTATGTCTGCTATTCTGTGGTGGATAGACTGTATCTATTTTGAAGCAAAGCGTTTCCAATGAAGACAGAAGATTGGTAAATCTTAGGTGGTTAGCCTTCTACAAAGGCATTCTTGCCTTTCCAATATCAGTGACAGAACATTACTAAAAGAATCTTGCCATCAAAATAGTAGAACATCACTAAGACAACTTTTGTTTGGGAATTTTTTGAGCAGTACTCTTTTTCTCCTCCAGTTTTGCTATGTTGGCCAGTCTAGTCGGACTCACACATGGCCTTCATGGGTCAGTGTTTCTCAGAAGGGAAGGTCAAAGGCATCCCTGGTGGTCTCTAGCAGATCTGTGGTGTTTGGTCAGCTGACCTGTAACCTGGTCTGTAATCCCAGCTGTATCTGCTAAATACCATTTAAGTGAACCTCTCTAGGTAATGACTCTATTCCTGGTGATGAACTCTGGGTCCTGTTCAACTCATTCATATTCATAAACACTCATACTTGATTCTGTCAGCAATTACTTGTTTTAAATCACTGGTTTCGTCCTATCCCCAGAATTCTACATGAAGTTCTTTAGCCAACACCTTAGATCAATGATCAGAATGCTAAACTTACAGGCCTCCATCTGGGGATACAACCTTTTATGCTATGAGCCAAAGCAAAATCACATTAGAATCTGGGCTTTAAATTAAAGATCCTTACAAGTACATGTAACAGACACGGGGATTTCCCAGCAATGTGCTTCTTAATTAATATCTGCTGGT
This sequence comes from Carlito syrichta, assembly GCF_000164805.1. Taxonomy (NCBI): domain Eukaryota; kingdom Metazoa; phylum Chordata; class Mammalia; order Primates; family Tarsiidae; genus Carlito; species Carlito syrichta. The sequence goes on from NW_007247465.1 coordinate 436,962, forward strand.
CAAATCAGACTCTAATCAGCTTATCTTACATAGCGATGCATAAATATATGTCAAGAGTAAAACATTATACCAAAAAGGAAATATCCAACTCTGTCTACCATAAGAAATACTGAGGCAGAGTAGTAGCTAGCACAGATTAGACATAGACAGGTAGATAAATTTTCCGTTGGTAGGTTTTTAGGAAGCGTTCAGACATTTTTGAAATTATGTTTTACTGCAGGCCAAGCTGGCAGCCTACCTCACCCTTTTGGCAAATCAAAAGAAAATCCCATTAGATGTAAGACTGGGACAACCTAACCTTTCAATTCATGGTTCAGCATAATAATCTCTAAGAATCTTTCAGGTTCCCTATGGAAGGCTGAACACCACCCCTTAACTGACCAAAACCCATAGAAATGATAATAAGACCACCTTTCAGCTAAGAAACTTGTGAATTGGAACACGATCAGGAACAGACCACCCCACCTCTGGTCTTCTACTATCAGGAGCCCAGAGATGTCAATCTCCAGAGTGGTAGTTTCTAGGCTCACCCTCTTTGGTCTATCAATCTATCAAGGAACGTGAAGGAACATCAGGTCTATTGTAAAAACCAAAGGTGCAGTTTCTTTTGTTAGTTTGTCTTTGTTTTGGAGTTGGGGTCTCACTCTGTTGCCTAGGCTGGAGTGCAGAGTCACATTCATGGCCACCGCAGCCTCGACCTGCTGGCTCAGGTAATCCTTCTGCCTCAGCCTTCCAAGTAGCTGAAACTACAGGCACGTGCTTCCACACCTGGCTCAATTTTTGATTTATTGGTGAGATGAGGTCTCCCTAAATTTCCCAGGCTGGTCTCGAACCCCTGGGCTCAGGCAGTCCTCTTGCCTCCACCTCCCAAAGTGCTGGGATGACAGTCATGAGCCACCACAGCCGGCAGGTGTGGTTTCTTTCCTAGTGCCAACTCTGGCATGTCTCTGTTTCTTTTCTCCCTTCTTCTCTCATAAACTTTGTTTTAAAACTGTACTGGCTGCTCTAAAATTCATTTTAGAGCCGGGCTCAGTGACTCAGCCTGTAATCCCATGCTTTGGGAGGCCGAGGTGAGTGGATTGCCTGAGCCTGTGGGTCGAGACCCACCTGGGCACTTGGTGAGACCTTATCTCTACAATAAATCAAAAAATTAGCCTGGTGTGGTAGCACGTGCCTGTAGTTCCAGCTACTTGGAAGTCTGAGGTGGAAGGATCACCTGAGCCCAGCTGATTGAGGCTGTGGTGTGGTGGCCATGAGCATGCCACTGCACTCCAGCCTGGGTGACAGAGGGTGACTCTGACTCAAAAAACCAAACCAAAACAAAACAGAAAAAAAAGTGAGTTTAATCATACCCATGCTTCTACCCCTAAGATATTTCCCAAGGGAAATGTATTCATAACTGCACCAAGAGATAGGCATGTATAGAAACGCCCACAGTAACATTATTTGGAATCAAATACAAGAAAAATCTAAATATTCATCAACACTGGAAGGAATAAATTGCATATCCATGCCATAGACGATAATGCAAAAAGAAAATGAACCAGGGCTACATACAACCTCATGGAAAGAATTTGGTTCCATTTAAAATATGTATTCTTAGCCGGGCTCGGTGGCTCAGCCTGTAATCCCGCGCCTTTGGGAAGATGAGGTGAGTGGATGGCATGATCCTGCGGGTTCGAGACCTGCCTGGGCAACTTGGCGAGACCTCATCTCTACAATAAATCAAAAAATCAGCCGGGCGTGGTAGTGCGCACCTGTAGTTCCAGCTACTTGGAAGGCTGAGGTGGGAGGATCGCTGGAGCACAGCAGGTCGAGGCTGCGGTGGCCGGGAGCGGCCACTGCCCTCCAGTCTGGGCGATGGAGTGAGACTCCAACTCGAAAAATAAATAAATAAAATAAAATAAAATAAAATTCATTTTAGAAACAAACCAAAGAAACCATGGGTTTTGCACTCCCCCCCGCCAGCCGGCATCAATACCCACATGGAAGGATCCTTTGAGTCCTCTCACTTAATTAGCTCTTGTGATTCCTGAGTTCCCCTTTCCACCGGCTCAGTAGTCTGTGGTGCACTATTTCAACAGCAACACTTTGACCTCTCTGCTGTTTTTGTGCTATGTCTCCCCACACCCCCCAAATCTTGGATGATCCAGCTCCGCCTTTTCTCTGAACCTGCACCAGAGCACGTGGGAAGAGCCCCGGGTGGAGGCAAGTTCCCTGGTAAATGGGTTGCCACTCGCTTCGGGAGGCCCTCGACAAGCTGCTGGTACTTTGGCCACCCGCCTCAGGTTCAATCCACTACCCCAGTCCCTGAAAAATCATGTCAACGCTCTAACCACCCTCACTCTCCTCCCTCCAACTGTGCGATGGCCCCTTCTAATTAATAGAAAATCACAGCCAGATGCTGGGAGCATCTCGTGTCTTAATATCAAACACAGACGCGCAGCCCTGCTGCTCTCCACGCGATCTGCTCACCAGCAGCACAGGCAGCACCCGGGAACCTGCTGGAAAATGCAGAATCCAGGGCCAGCCCAGACCTGATGAACTACAGTCTGCCTTTAAAAGGCCCCTAGTTGTTCTGCCCAGTGGAGTCAGAGAAGTACAGAAAAGAAGGCAGACACAGATAGCCCCTTTTTCTCCTGTGAAAAGCAGTTTCTTTGCCCAGACCAGGGATCTTTTTCTTCTTCTTCATATTCCTCAGAAACTCACACTGCAGTTATTCCTTCTTGCCTCCGTGTATTGAACTTCTCTCTCTCGACTCCAATGGCCTGTGCTCTCTTTATCGCTCTTAAATGTCTCCATGAAACACTCAGGCTTGTCCAATTAAAATAAAACAAGCACACCAGTTACTGCACTTTTTTCTTTCTTCCAGAGCCATACCTCTCCCATGAGATGCTTATCATCAACACGTCCATTTTGGTGCAACACTTTCTTTTCAACCCATTGCAAAACGGCCTCTGGGTTATCACTCCGTTCGATGTGGTTCTCACTCAGTTCACCCACAGTCTTCAAGTCTCTGAACACAGTTTGATCTCCTCCCTACTCTCTTAGCAACACTTAAAGTGGTGGAAAATATGGAGAAATACATGAAGGACGATATAAATGATGACCAACTGTCAGGATTTTCACCGTCCCACTGTCTTCTCCCAAGCACAATCTTCCTACTCATTTTCCTTTATACCTCTGATTGCCAAAGGAAATAAACAGACATAAAGTCACTTGCAAAAATTGTCACAGTTTTCATAACTGCTCTGTGCTCAGCCCGTAGAATAACACTATATGATAACAACAACAACAACAATAATAATAACAATAATAATTTAGTAAAAGAACAAGTATGTGCTTCGGGTAAAAGATTTTCCCCCTGTCGACGAAAAGTTTTATTTTCTTCTTTATTTTATTTCATGCAGTAATTTCACATTCTAGAAAGAAAGCATCTGGCCATTTTTTTTGGATCCACCCAGGGAGAGATTGGGGCATACATCAAAGAAGGCTTTTATATGGTGAATAAACAGGATGCAGATAGGGAGGTTTTGGGGACTTTTATCCTTGGGTTTCATCCTTCATTTAACTGTCAAGTGTCTTCAGGCTTATGAGCCAGGAATTGGGTTCTTGCCACTTCCATTATGTGAGTGTCTGTTAGAAGGGCTGGAAGGAGGAATGAAAAGGAGGAGAGAATGTTCTGAGCCTTTCCTTGATTCCAGAATGTGAACATTTGAAAGCTCGCCCTGATTTTACTCACAGAGACCTTGCTTTCTGCTAGCGTACACAGGAAAACGTATTCAATTTCTGATCATTCTGCTAGCTCTCACAGAAAGACAACCGGGAACAAGTAATGTACGTTCATTAAAATTGTGTTTTCTCAGGAGTCAGTCAATATCCTACAGGAAAAATAAAAAGATCTTATGATGACATGAGTTTTGGATAGGCTTATATATTTTGATGTGAGTAAGCTCTCATTAGGAAATTCACAGTTTATATTGATATATAATGCTTACTATGAAAGATATCTGCTTTTTAGTTTTGTAAATCTTGAGAATTTTGAGAAATAAATTTGAGAAAATACTGCCAAAAATGAGACTCAAAAGCAACCATTAGAAATAGCTGCAAAGGGATATGACACTCAAAGCACAGGTAACAAGAATAAAGATAAGCAAGTTGGACGACTTCAAGTTAAACAGTTTCTTTACAGCAAAGGTAATGAGAAACTGTAAAAGGCAACTTATCGAATGGGGGAAAATATTTGCAAACCATGTATTTGGTAAGGGATTAATCTTAAAAATATATAAGAAACTCTGACAACACAATGAATAAAGAAAAAAAACAACTAACAATCTATTACAAAATGGACTAGGGACCTGAACAGATGTTTGTCCAAAGAAGACGTACAAATGACCAACATGTATATGAAAAGGATGCTCACCATGACTAATCATTAGGAAGGCACAGATCGAAACCACAATGAGGTATCACCTCACACCTGTCAGGATGGCTATTATCAAAGACAACAACAAAAAAGAGACAAGTTTTGGTGGAAAGGTGAAGAAATTGGAACCCCTGCACACTGTCGGCAGGTATGCAAAACTGAGAATTGTCTATGAAAAACACAACAGAGGTTTATCAAAAAACTAAAACTAGAACTATCATATAATATATACCAATTCCACTTTCAGTTATTCAACCACAAACATTAACATCAGTATCTCTAAGAGACATGAGCAGTTCTGTGTTCATTGTGGCACGATGTGGAAAAACCTAAATGCTCATGGATAGATGAATGGGTAAAGAAAATGGGGTAAATATATATAATGGAATACTACGTAGCCATTAAAAAGAAGACAGTTTTTTTAACATGCAGCAATATGAATGAATTTTGAAAATATTATGCCAAGTGAAATAAGCCAGTTACGGAAAGGCAAGAATTGCACGATTTCACTTATAAAATGTTTCCAAAATAGTCTGATTCATAGACTCAGCCAGTGGCATGTTGGTTGCTGACCACTGGGGGAGTGGGCAACCGGGAATCAGTAATTAACAGGCATAAAGTTTCAGTCAAGCCAGATGAGTGAGCACCAGAGGCCGAGCATTGCACCTACGGCCAGTTGCACACTGACACATTTGTTAAGAGGGAAGATCCCATGGTATGTGCTGAGAGTACAGTTTTTTAAAAAATGAATTAAGAGATGAGAAATAGGAAACAAGACTGGTCTAACAATAGCAGATCTCAGTGTTGGAACTCCTGTTTTCTCAGGCGAAACACATGAAGATAGAGATATCTAAAAATGTTTAATATGATGCATATTTATTTCATGGATGAGGACAGCAAAGTTGAGCTGAATTAAATGTCCTGCCTGTGATCTCATGCTGAGTCTTTACTGAAAGGGCCGCACCCCAGAACTGTCTAAGGTCACCTTTCACTTCCCTTCATTGCGCACTCCTTCCACTGTCAACTTGGCCGTGAGAGTGGAAACACCATGTTTATTGCACGTTCCACGTTGTTTTCATCCAGTATCTGAGCTTTAATTAGAAACTGCTGTTTAAGCCGATGTAATCTTGCTGGACTGACTGACTTGGTTTTTCCGAAGCAACAGCAACAACACGATGGCTTGACCAAGTGTCCTGACTTTTGTACCTTTTAAGAGGGTAAGAGAAACCCTGCAATTTTCTGCAAGATTTCAAAGTTATTTTCCACTGACTCTGGTGACAATTTGTCCCTATAAAGAGTGACATTTCCCATACAAGGCATTAACCAGAATCTTGGTAAACTTTTCCAGCTTCTGTTGTTTTCTTCCTCTTCCTTGACCTCTGCCACTGGGAGCATAAAGCCCTGCTGACTCCTCCAGCTTTTTGTGACAATGTTGGACTCAGGAGTTGCTGAACATACATGAATCACCTCTTAAAAACAAACAAACGACTTTGCAGATATCATTTTCTATCTTACCTGTGTGACAAGACATTTTACTCAGAATGGTTATTTACACAGCATGTGGAGAAATTAAATTCTACTGGTAGTCTTTTTCTGTATGAAATAATAATATTTAAAAGGGCTTTCAGAAATTCTCTGGAACTTGCTCATGGTAACGTATAAATTGTCAACAATACTTTGATGTGTTTTTAAAAGTTACCCCTAGATAACAACTTCTGAGACCTTTGCACCCTGGTCAGCTTAGCAGGTGAGACTTAGGGGCGTTGCTTATTCTTCTAAGGTTTCATTTATTTTTTGGAAAAAAAATGGGGCTATTAGCATTCCCTAGGATTTAGGGCTGTTCTGGGAATACATGAAACAATCGTAATAATTTTCTGAGCACAAAGCCCGACATTTAGGATGAGCACATTAAATGGAAAGGGTCTGACTGATGTATTATTTGGTGTTTTCTTTTCAAAACAAAGGCTATCAGTGGACAGTTAGCTTATTTTCAGCATTAAAAGTACTGATTTAAGCTACTCCTTTTTGCCTTTTCTGACGCTTCAAGTTTGAGAGTAATCGTACACTTCGCGGTTGTTGCTTTCGTCTCTGGTGGAGGACTGAAGCCACCCTCCATCTTCCCAGATCCTTGGAAGGAGCTTTTTTCCTCTTCCAGTACTTCTCGGGCTTTCCCTCCCCCGCAAGGCACAGGAAGTAACTTCGCTCTGGCAGCAGATGAAAACACCGGCTCAGCCGGCCGTGGTGGCGCATGCCTGTAATTCCGTCTACTCGGAAGGAAGGCTGAGGTGGAAGGATCGCAGGAGCCCAGCAGGTCGAGGCTGCGGTGGCTGGGAGCGGCCACTGCCCGCCAGTCTGGGCGACGGAGTGAGACTCCGACTCAAAAAAAAAAAAAAAAAAAAAAAGGCCCGCTAATGTCTCTTAAAAGACATATACATGTCACGCTGAATAATATGTAGCACTCTTTTTTAACTTAATATTAAGGTCTCAATATGAAGACCATACTTGGGGATTATATTTCCTTTTTTATACCCTTAGGGACATCTGAGATCAATGAACTTCCTTCAGAAGTCCAGCTAATGAATAAAAAAGACATGACGGGAAACCCCCCAGAACCCAGAATTTATTTATTAAAAAAAAATTGTACTTATTCTCATATGTTTAAACTTTAGACACCTTCAGAGTACTCTCCGTGTGAGGCAATACACCTACAGAGACGCTTTTTCCACTGCGCAAAACGATTTTTGAACTCGTCCATTCTAATGCCTTTTAGTGCTTCTGCCGTTTTTTATTTCACCTCTTCCACATCAGCAAAACGTTTCCTTTTGAGGATTTTTTTTTTCATCTGTGGAAACATAAAAATGTTGCTCAGGGCGAGACTGGGTGACTAGGGAGTGTGGATATGGGGGTCCTGCTGGCTTTGGTCCCAAGCTCTGAGCACCAAGCACTGTGTGGGCAGGTGCGCTGGTCAGTCACCCATCATGAGACGGGCAAGGGCACTGAAAGAATCTCCAAGAAAATGTCACTGAAGCTGAACACAGCCTCTCACAACAAGGCTATCTGGTACGCTGATGTCAATGGGTTCCTAGAACACCTCCATAGAGGGGGAAGCCTGTACTACCAGGGGCCTTCTCTCCAAAAGATAATTCCAGATTTTGGGGGTGCTCCCTTGTATTTTGGAAGCTGACCCCCTCCTGTAAGCCTCCACCACGCTATTCATATTTACGGTGCTTATGCTTTGTGCTAGAGTATGATTTTCATTAAATATTCTAATTTTTCTCATATTGGCCGTGAGCTACCAGCACCTTGGCATTCTTCCTGAAAGTTTGATTTGATGCAAAAATCGTAAAACTTGGTTATAAAACATGCTAATAGTAATTAAAGCTAGAGAAAGAATATTATTTCTTAAATGAGAAAATCAGCATTCTTTTATTCATTTTATTCCTCTGTTGCCCTTGAACAGTTACCATATTTATAAAAAAAAACTCACATGAAGAATAACACCATGTATGGGGGTTGTGGAAAGCTGTGTTAAACGTGCTGGGTTCTACCTTAGCTCCAGCAAATTTTGAATTTTAGTATCTGTATACCAGATGGTTTTGTGTTCCTAACTGCACTTTCTTCTCGGTGACATGGCTTTAAAATAAACTCTATGTTAAATATATGTGGGTGCATGTACATACAGTCCCCACGTGCACATGCTTAGCTGTTTTCGTGACATGTGGCCCAGCAGACAGCAGAACTTAGCTTTTGGCGTCTTCTGCTGAATTTCCCCAACTAGTGCAATCAAGGAGAATCACCACACCAATGACTCGTGTTTTTGATACATGAGAGAAAGCTCTGGACACAAGCTGCGGGACTCATTCTGATTGCTACCAAGTAATTCTGTACAGACCTGTAACGCAGAGCTGTGACTGATTTCAGCTGCTGATTGTCATGCTTTAAGGATCTGGCTGATGAAAACTTTGTGAGTGGACAATTGCAAGGAAAGACCTTATATTTGAGGATGAAATGAAAATGGTGGCTAGAAAAGAATGCAAATTTTAAAAATAGTATGCGTGTATATAAATGTGTGTGTATCTACCTATATTCTAATGTGAGGATAGTGATAAGGTTATCAGCATATGCAAACGATAGTTTATATGTGTCCTTTGAGTCTTTCTGATGGCACATTGGCTTTGCCTTCTTTTCCCTGTGCCTTGATATCGTCTCACTTCCACACTCTCATTTGTAGAGCCTCCAAATTTAACTCAAGTAGAACCTAGAACTAGTGGACAGAAATGTTTCAGTAGGATTTCTGCAGTTACAAGGTCTCATACAGGATCTAGAGGAAGAGATTTGCTTGAAGTGTTCTTTAACAGAAAGTGAAATACAACAAATGTTTAAAGGAAGAGAAGAGTCAGAAATTGGGGGAGATTATTTTGGCTCTCCAAAGTTTCGTGTTCAACTGTCACCGAGAAAACTTCAACCATTTGCTTGGTGGTTGATTTAATGATAAGCTGAGTATTCTTGCCTGTGTATTTATTTGAGAATGCTGGCTTGCATTTAGCTTGGAGTCGCCTTTATAAGGCCGCTCCAAATGTCACAAAGAAGAGACATGAAACAAAGAAACAAAGCAAGATGTGTACACCCTGCTCACAATTCCACCAGCTGTTATTTCTGGAAAAGCAGGATAGGGTCGTCTAATCCCAGGTGGTGTGCAGCCTCTGCAGAAACTTGCCATATAACATGCATTTAACTCTCTTATTTGATACAGCCTGTTTATATACACTTTCTCTTGAGAGTGGTAACATTTTTATATGTCAGCCCTTTAAACATTAGGTGAAAACACTCGAGGGTAGATTTTGAAGTAATGAAAGCAAGGAGGGTGGATTAAGCCTGGCATTTTATTCTGATGTCTTTGTATCCAGGGTCTTACTGACCCTGAAGAGACTCTCCCTCCCAGGACTAGGCAATTCCTAGAGACAGTAATGGATCCCGCTGTGACTGTGCCTTTCAAATGCAGACTAATGGGTCCAGATCACACAGCCACCACCAACCACTTCTATGGGATTCTACCAGTATTTCTTTGCTCTAAACACCCCAGGGCCAGGTGCCAGGCATCTAGGGGCAGTTATTGTGCCCCGAGCCTGCTGAACTTAAAATAGTCAATCCTAAATCTGCGGACTCTGCCTTGTCCATTTCTTTCCATGAAAACCACAGTAAAGACCCTTACCCATGTCTTTCCTTTGTCTCAGACCAACCCCAGAGCTTCCCCAGGGAAGAGGGGTAGAGAGGAGATGGCTATTAATATATTCCAGGGACCGTTTTTTCTTTGCATTTTCTTAAAGTCTCATCTGACCTTGCCTGCTATAAATAAATCTGTGTCACCTTTGGGAACTGAGCAGCACACTATCTTTTCAATGACAGTCACCCTCTGATCTGTTGGCTGTACCAGGTTTGAATAATAATAAAACCCATCTTTTAAAGCAGATAGCGACTTTGAAAACTGACGCTGAAGAAAAAGAAATAAAAGCAGAATATCCCAAAGTAACTTTGAAATTGCTATCTATGAAATTCTCCATTTTAGGGTACAAGAGGGAAAAAGAAGTACATTCCCAAATATGTTTTTCGACACATAAACTCAGTTGAAATTGGGAATTCCCGAGATAAAGGGATTTATTTCTGCCATTCCCATATGCTGACAAAAATTAACATTAAACGTGGCCACGGAACGAGCAGGACAAGACAGTGCAGTCTTCTGCTAAATGTTCTTTGGAAGGTATAAAGTAGCACACGGACTAGGGGCATTTGTACTTTTGCTAGGATTCTAAATTTCTGGGTTGGACATCAGTGCTGCGTCCCTCAAGACGTCTATTGAGTGTCGATTCCAACCGTGAAGCCATGTAGCATGCTGTGCCCAAGGGCAGTTTCCTCCATAAGCAGAGGGCTTGTCAGAATGCAGCAGCCTTCACCGCGTGGCAAGAGCTGCCAGGCGGTGTACTTGTGATGAATGCCAGCACCTCACATTAAAGCCATTTGACCGAATTCTATCATGTTCTGTTGTCTCTTCTTTCCCTGTTCTCTTGTTTTCCCAAAGGTTAGGGACCACTTCAGGGGAAGGAGGAGGCTGGAGAAGCAGCAGAGACACACTGCACATGCCTCCGGTTTTCAGCTCCCTTTAGACAGCGTGGTGACTGTGTGTACCAGGAGGAATTGTGACGGAGCGGGGCTGGGAGTGGGCAGAAGAGGAGAAGACGACAGAGTACAATGCCACATCAAAGACAAACTATGCAAGCAATTGTGCATGTCACGGCCACAGCTTCGAAAGACTCTTCTCAAAAACAAAGAGGAGGAAACATGACTGTGTCGTTCTTTATTATACACCTACAATACCTTACAAAGGCATTCAATACATCCCAAATTGGAGGCATGGAAGATGTTTTCCTCAAAATCATGGCATTTCTTTCTCCCTGGTTTTCACACACACACAAATATATATGTGAGGTATAATCCTATACTATAACATTCATTATTTTGCAAATTATCCAATATGTGATGTTTTGTGTCTAGCTTCTTTAACTTAGCATCACATATTTAGGGTTCATCCATGTTATAGCACACACCTACCTGTTTCTTTCTCGTTGCTGAATTATGTTCCGTGGTACAGATATACTGCACCTTGTTCACCCCTTTGTGAACGGGCATTTCTGTTGATCACATCTTTTGGCTATTTTGAATAATGTTTCCATACATTCATGTATAAGTTTATGAATGGACATATGTTTGTATTTCTTGTAGGTATATTTCTGGGAGTGGAATTGCCGGGTCATGTGCTAAATCTATGTTTAACTTTTGGTTTGTGAGAAACTTACAAACTATTTTTCAAAACAGATAATCATTTTACCTTTCTACCAGTAATACATGAAAGTTTAAATTTATCCATGCTATTGCAGTAATTTTAGTTATCAGTCTTTTTGATATTCAGGTGTCTTTCTGCTGATTATGTGAAGTGTGTATTATGGCGTCTGATTTGATTTTGATGGGCATTTTCTTAATGATGCATTATGTTGAAAACCTTTTCATGTGCTTGTTGACTATTTGTATATCTTCTTGGATGACATATCTATTCACATCCTTTATCCATATTTAATTGGGTTATTTATCTTTTCATGGTTGACATGTAAATGCTACGTTTATACTCTGAATACTAGTCTCTTCTCAAACATATGCTCTGCAAGTATTTTCAGACAGTCTTTTCACTGTCTTGATACTTTATTTAGAAGCATAATTTAATTTTTTATTGTGATTAAGTCCAATTTATCCAATTTTCTTTGTTGCTTACTCTTTGTTGTCATAACTAAGTAACTACTGCCTAACCCAGGATGTGAATGTTTACACATATGTGCTCTTCCAAGAGTTTTATATAATTTTAGCTCTTACATTTAGACTTCTGACACATTTTGAGTTCATTTTGTGTGTGATATTAGGTAAGGTCCAACTTCATACTTTTGCCTGTGGATATCTGGTTGTCCCAGAACTATTTGTGGAAAATAAATTTTTTTCCTCATTGAATTGTTTGGCAACTTTGGTGAACATAAATTGACCATAAATGTGAGAGTTCATTGTCTGAATCTCAACTCTATTTTATTAATCTATGTGTTTATCTTTATGTTAGTGCTTAAGTACTGTAGTTTTGCAGTAAGTTTTGAAATTGAGAAGTGTAAATCATCCAACTTTCCTCTGTTTTCCAAGATTGTTTTGGTTATTTTGAGCTTCTTAAATTCTCACATGAATTTCAGGACCATCAATTCTGCAAAGAAGTTACCAAGGATTTTGAGTATGGATAACTTTGAATCTGTATATCAATTTGGGGAGTAGTGATACCTTAACAATACTAAGTTTTCAAATAAAAAACACGAGATAGATTTCCATGCATTTAAGTCTTCTTTAATATCTTTCAACAATATTTTGTAGTTATTCCTAAGTATTTTAGTATTTTTAAATGTCATTATTAAGTTAAATTATTTTTAAATTTCATTTTCAAGTTGATCATTGCTAGTGTATAGAGATAAAATTGTTCTCTGTATATTGTTCTCATACTCTGTATTTTTGCTGTTACATGTCATCTTTAATCATTTTTTGTGCACATTCCTTAAAATTTTCTATTAACATGCCATATATACTCTAAGATGGATTTATGTATCTCTTTTGATTAATTAGTATTTAATAAAAGTGTCAGGCTTCTTCAGAGAAACTGAGCCAACAGAGGTAGGTGCATAAGTAATAAAAAAAATAGTGATTTATTTTAAGGAATGGCTTATGGTATTCTGGGGGCTGGCATGTCTGAAACCTGTAGGGTAATCCAACAAGATGGAAACTCCAGCAGATATTAGGCTGTAGTCATGAGGCAAAAATTCCTGTCTGGGAAATCTAGTTTTTGCTCTTAAGGTATTCAATTGATTGGATGAGGCCCACCATATTGCTAAGAGTAATCTCCTTTCCTTAAAGTAAACTAATTATACATGATAATGATCTCTACAAAATATCTACAAAGTAACATCTAGATTAATGTTTAATTTAGGATGACATATGACAATCATAATAACCAAAACACTACTTCTTACTGTGTGTAGTTTTAGCCACATTATTTCCTGAATTTTCAGTGAAATTTAAAATAAATCAGGGTCAGACTAAAAATAAACCAAAATTTTCTGATATTTTAAGAAAAACATACACGTTTACATATTATTTTTTCTTCTCTAGGTTGGGTTGACTAGACACATAATCTCAAAACCGTGCTTTGCGCGGTGAATGTTTTCTTAGTCACCAAGAAAGCACAATGCAAATCATTTCACTTATCTCTCTGGAATGATGGGGGGAACCTTGCCAAGACTTTGTCCCCTCACTCATGTGATTCTTCCCCTATCTGATTCGGTCTTGTTTTTTTCTGGATTAAACATAGTCCTGCTTGTATTTGAGGAAGCGCCTTGGGCTGGGCCATTCATTCACAGAACAGCAGTGAGGAGACCTTCAGTTCCAAACTTTGTCTGGAGCGCCTTTCAGATCCACGCCCACTGTCTCTCTTTGTTGTGCTGGGAAGAGTTGGGTGGTCATTGCACAGGAGGTGAAGGAGGAGTGACTAAGAAAGCAATCCATTCTGATCTCCATAACTGGCCAGGACCTCTCCCCATGCTGGGTCAGCAGCTCCAGGGGGGATAAGATGGGGCAGTTATAAGAAAGGAGCAGCTGAGAGTAGCTTTCACGTGTTTATAGAACACCCATAAAATGACCCCTGAGGCTCAGTGAAAAGGCTGTTTTATAGTCAACGCTTAGATTCCAGACTACTGGTAGACCCCCTGCTCTGCAGAGAGGCCACCTTCACACTCATTAAACCAAATTAACCCAATGACTTGCTTCCACCATTTCTTTTACCTCTTATTTAAGGAGCTTATAAATTAGGCAAGGAAAAAGTGCATCACATATGACTTAATTTACTTAGGTTATGGGACAGTTTGGCTGACAGGCACATTTGCATTTACGTGGCAGGGGTCCTGCTGAAATACCAAGATCGGATTGGGCTGAATTGCTCTGGGTCGTTATGAGGCTATGATGGCTGGGACAGTTTGATCCTGGCAACTTGGTGTTGGTAGTTCATGTGGTGAACCGTGGGACACTCCACCTCTCCAAATAAATAAATTTAATTTATTTATAAAACATTAGATAAGGTTTTTCTCTTAGAGATGTTACGTAAATTGAGATTATTAAAAATATGAGTGCTTAGATTGGGACGTTTCAAAGATCTAGTTCAGATAAATGTTTGATTTCTCTCTATTAGTCAGTTCATTTTTTTGTTAAGTTAGCATATGACAATTTGGGGCCATGCTTCAACTATAGCATGAGGATATCATGACGATATCTTCACTCACACAGAATCAACTGCCCCGTAACTAGAAAATTCGTGTCTGTTTAGCTCCTCATTCGGAAATGCTACTAAACATTGTCTTGCTTTTGTGATGTGAGATTATCATTTTTGTTCTTTCCATAAGGGTATGAAAAAATTCAACATACTTTTTCTATGTTGCTATAATTCAGCCTGACTCTCTTTTAACATTGTGCTTTGATGGCTATAAATTGATGAACCATGAGGTATACGATAAGAATGCCAGCCTCAGCAGACATACTGTTCCTTGATGTCATTGTCATCTTTTTCAAAAAGATGAAGCACATACTAGGCAGTAATAGGCTTTCAGTAAAATTATTTACTAAAGCTGAAAAGCCCAATGTCCTCTCATGTTATATACTTTTTGCTTTCTAGAATATTGTCTTTTTGACTACTATAATCTGGGTTTCTTTTGTTTTATCAGCATTTCAGTATTTTCAATTGATTCGACACTGTTGCTCTTTATCATTTCAGATTTTGGGAGACAGCATTAGGGGAGATTTTTTTCCGTCAACATTTACAATTCTTTATGTCATAATGTAATCGCAATAAGATTAAACTCCTGATATGTGATGCTAAGTGGTAGTTTTCTGCAGGTCCTTATCATTGCTTTACAATTTAAAAAAATCTTCCATCAAGACTGAATTTTCAAGGATTTTTTTTAAGATTAGAAAATATAGTTTATTTAGAAGGTACCTTAGAGAGAGAGAATAAGAGAATGTGGATTCACCTCTCCAAGGTAGAAGAGGGGGCCAGGGCTTAGGACACATGGCAACAGCCATCACTCAGAGAGCACAAGGTCACACCAGAGTCTGGCAAGGCAATGGCCTCAAGGATTTTTTGATGTTATGAAATGCAATTTATAAATATGGTAAATCATTATGTATTCTTCTCTATGGTAATGGTTTCATTGTTAATATTGTTTTGGTATACATTTATGGAGTACAATATGTTGTTTTGATTTATGTCTATAATTTGGAACAAGTAGATCAAGCAAATTAATGTATCTGTCACCTCATTTACTTATTTTTTAAGGTGAGACTGTCATTTTTACTCTCTACTTCTATCATTTAACTTTTTAAGATTACACATGCAAGTGAGATCACGTGGTATTTAACTCTCTGTGTTTGTCTTATGTCACTTAGCACGCTGTCCATATTTATACATGTTGTTGCAAAAACAAGATTTTCCTTGTTTTTAAAGCTAAATAGTATTCCATTGCACACACACACAAAAAAACACATACACATACATATGTATATTTAGTGAAAAAAGCAATATGCATTATACACAATGCATGTAATCTGTGTGTCTATAATATATAATGAAATTATATGTCGATATTTATTTATTCATTCATCTACTGATGGACATGTGAGTTGACTCCATATTTTAGCTATTGTGAATAATCCTGCAATGAACCCGAACTGAAGAAGTCTCTTTGTCATACTGATTGTCTTTCCTTTGGATATATACCCAGCAGTGCGATGTATACTGGATTACATAGCAGTTCTGTTTTTAGTTGTTGAGGAAACTTTATACTGTTTATCCCAATGACTGTACTAATTTACATTCTGCCATGCGATGTGTGACAGCTCCCTTTTCTCTGCATCCCCACCGACACTTTTTATCACCCATCACTTTGATAAAACCTTTCCTAAGGATGCGAGTTGACATAACATTGTAGCTTTAACTTGCATCTTCCTACTGATTAGTGAGCCCGAACATATTTTCTTCGTTTGAGAGATGTCTGCTCAGATCCTATGCCTATTTTCAATCAGGTTATTAGTTTTCTGGCAATTGTGCTGATCTCATGTTTAAGAAACCCTAAAGACTCTACCAGAACACTGTTAAAAACTGATAAATTCAGTAAAGTTGTAAGATCCACAGTCATCACACAAAGACTGCCAGTGTTTCTAAATACTAATATTGAACCATCCTAAAAGGAAACCGAGGAAACAATCATACTTACTATAGTAATAAAAATCACACACTTAGGTGTAATTTATCCAAGGAGGTAAAAGACCTGCACAGTCAACCCTCCTTGTATCTTGGAGCTCCAAATCTTTGGATTCAACTTTGAACCCCAAACATTCAAAAGCAAACTGCATGTTCAGACTTACTTTTTCTATCTAAACAATACAGAAGTCCCTGGCATAGGAATGAGTTCTGTTTTGAGAGTGTATTCATAAGTCCAATTTGTCCTTAAGTCTAACAAAGTTATCCCAGGTACCCAGCTAACACAATTGGCTATAAAGTCCTGTATCACCTACATTCCAGTTGCTTTGACGCTTGCTTCTGGATATCCTGGGCTGAAATCAAAATACTGGACTACCGTACTCTATACAGTCCTGTACAGTAAAGTACATAAAAGCAAAACCACTTGTAGAGGAGGTACATATGTGACAATATATGCCAGACACATGAACTAATGTGAACTAACATCTTTGAAAGTTGCCAACATGAAGGTTCATATGCAGGGGATTTATTGTAATTATTTTAGCTAACTTATTTTGTAAACCATACAGTCTAATAACTATTTACATAGTATTGATACTGTATTAGGTATCATAAGTAACCTAGAGATGATTTAAAGTATGTGGAAGGATGTGCAAATACTGGGCCATTTCATGTCAGGGACTTCAGCATCATTAAATTGTGGTATCAGTGGAAAGTGCCAGTACCAGTTTCCCAAGGATATCAAAAGCTGACTACATACTGAGAACTATGAAAAACTGAGGACAGAAAAGGCAGAGAACACAAATAAATGGAAATATTTTCCATGTGCATGAATTGGCAGAATTGGCAGAATTTATTATGAAAATGTCCATACGACATAAAACAATCAACAGACTTAATGCAGTCCTTAAAAAAATTCCAATTCTGGAAAAAAAAATCTGTAAATTTGAATAGAATCTCAGAAAAACCCAAATAACCAAGAACAATCTTGAGCAAAACAAGACAAAACACACAAAACAGCAACAACAACAACAAAACAGGCTGGAGGAGTCACACTCCCTCGTTTCAAAACATGTTATAAAGTGATGATATGAAAAACAGCCTAGTACTGGCATAAGAACAGATATATCAACCAACAAAACAGGACAGAGAGCCCAGAATTAAATCCATGCCTTTGTGATCAATGGATTGTTGACAAAGTTGCCAAGAACATACAATGGAAAAAGAATAGTCTTCAATAAATGGTGTGGAAAAAAAAAAGAATATTTGTATATAAAAGAGTGAAATTGGACCCTTGTCTCACACCATATAAAAAATGAACTCAAAATGAATTAAAGACCTAAACATAAGACCTGAATCTGTAAAACTAATAGAAGAAAATGGAAAATGGCTTAGTCTGGGCATTGCTGCAAATCTGAAAAAATGCTGGCAAGCATTTCACAGTTTTTAATTTTATAACTGAAGAAAATCATGTTTTTCCCCCTCCTTTTTTTTCAGTTTTAAAGAGGTCATTTTATGAGTTGTTTGTATTTCTTTTAGTGAGGTATTTTTTCCTATTTTTTATTAAAATATTTGTCACTTTATCTATTTGGTTTTTTTAAAGTGCTAATTCTTTATTTTATGTTTTGAATTTTAAAGTTTTAATTAATTTTTATTTTAAAAACTAAAAGTCTATCAATCTTTGCCACCATAATTTTTTCAGAATCACTTGTAATCTAAGTCTCCCTAGGAATAGTTTTTAGCTGAAATAAGTTGTTATAGATGTTTTATGTATACAAAGACATGGATTAGCTCAGACATTAGAATGAAAAATTTTCCCTGATTTCACAGTTAGGAAAGGTGTATAAGTAATATGGTTCCTTGTTTTTTCTACACGATAACTCATATATTGCTATTCTGTCCAATGGGGAAAAACGAATGGCTTCTAAATCTTTATAGTATATCATTTTCTGACATCAACAGTCTATACAAGTTGTTTCATTTCTTTAGTACCACTGTGATTTTACCTATTCTGCTACCATGGCACTAGCAAGCTATGATGGCTTGAATTTACATGGATAAAACTTGTGCTATTAGTACCTACAATTGGTTTATCAAAGGCACAAAATTGTTTCTCAATAGGTTGTCTTCATTCACAAAATAAAAAAATTTAAATTTCTTTCCTGTCTCTGAATCTTCACCCTGTAAATCACTTTTTTGTGAGCTGTGTGAAGACTATGAAGATGATCCCACGGTCCTAGGATCTATTTTTAAAACTTAGCACCATGTTGGTAACACCCTGGTGAAGTGGACCTTTCGAAGGTTCATCCCGGGCAAGCTTCTCGGGGCCCCTCCCACTGTGGGAACTTTTCTGTCCTCTCAATAAATCCTGTTCTCTTCCTTAAAAAAAAAAAAAAAAGATTAATCCCCAATTTTTTAAACATCTACCGTGTTTGCAAACACACACAATTCTTATACATCTATACAAATAACTCCACACAAATCCAACATCATGTACACAGATCTCAGTAGTGAAACTCTGTTATCTCAAGACAAACTCCTATAGCTTAGAGTACCTTGCCTTTTAGTGGGAACCACTTTTCGAAGGCAGTGCTGGTTGAATGTGGCTACCCCATCTCCTAGTCCCCAGGCAACCCTGTCTTCTCTTTCTTAATTCATTTTTTCATTTGATTTATTTTCAGAGACATTCTCCACATATTTGCTAGGCTGACCGAATATTTCTTGATTCTTTTTCTAAGATCATTTCACTTTGTGAATTTACTCTAGCCCGAATGTGTGTGTAATGTGAAGTTATTTTGGAAATGTATAAAGCAGACAGAAAATTTCTAGACACAATATCCACTTTTCTACTGTGATTTTATATAGTTTTATTCAACAAAGTAATTAACTTTTAAAAATGCAAGACTTAGCCGGGCTCGGTGGCTCAGCCTGTAATCCCGCACCTTTGGGAGGCTGAGGTGAGTGGATTGCCTGAGCCCGCAGGTTCGAGACCCAGCTGGGCAGCGAGACCTCATCTCTACCATAAATCAAAAAATCAGCTGGGCGTGGTAGCGCGTGCCTGTAATTCCGACTACTCAGAAGGCTGAGGCAGAAGGATCGCCGGAGCCCAGCAGGTCGAGGCTGCGGTGACCGGGAGCGGCCACTGCACTTCAGTCTGGGCGACAGAGTGAGACTCCAACTCAAAAAAAAAAAAAATGTAAGACTTAAAAAATATTTTATTGAAGGCACCTGCGTTCTTGGAAACGTCTTACGGAAGTTCCAGAAAGAGCGATTCAGGTATGGGAGAAAGTGTAGGCCCACCTTGCCTGCTGCCACTCATGCATTTCACTTGGGGACCTGAGGAGGGTTTTGCCCTGGCCTGCTGGTGCCCTCGCATATCATCTGGAAGCCTCCAGATTCTTCTGCTCTGCCAGCACATGAGTGCACCCCGATCCGTGGATCTGAGGAAGGGCTTGTCCCACTCTCCTGGTGTCCGTCCACGTCCTCTGGGGGCCTGAGGTTCAACTCGCCTTGGTCATCACTGCCAGTCTCCTCATGCATCATCAGTGGCCTGAAAAGAGGCCTGTCTTGCCTCCTGTCACTGGCACCTGTGTGTGTCGCTGGCAGATCTGGGGACTGACCTGTCCTACCTGCCGCGGCCAGCATCTCTGCACTGCCTGGAAGCCTAAGGAACAGAACACTTCGCACATCAACCCCACTGCTACTGCCTGAGCATGCTGTCCTGGAGTCTGGTCGTTAAAACTGTCCCTTCCACCACAGCTGAAGCCTGTGTACACTATTGGAGAACCTGAGGACAGGCCTCCCTGGGGGCCTCTGTCTGTTATCATCACATGTGCACTTCATCCAGGAGGCTGGACATCAACTTGTGCCCCCATTACAGCCAGTACCATCCAGGGGCACCATCCAAGGACACCATCCAGGGACACCATCCAGGGGCTTTGGGATGGGACTGTCTCACTCACTACTACCACAGTTAGCACACGGGCGTGTCTTCCAGGGGCCTGAAGACAGCCTTGCCCTGCCTACAGCTGCCACTACATGTCCACCTGGTGTCACTGTTTCCAGCAAACCCTCACCACAGCCTTTATGAACAACCTGTCACTAAGGAACGCCCAGAAACCACTGGGGCTGATTGCAGCCAAAGAAATCATATGGAGACTATACTACACTGTCTATCCAGAATAAAGCCAAAGCGCTACCCAACCAATACTATGGATACAGCCATAGGAAAATGTCTTTCCCTATGAAGGCCAATCCACAAAATTAGAAAAAGCTACTTACGTCAAATGTGCAGATGTCAATTTAAGAACACAATAAGCATAAAAAAGTGAGGAAACATGACACCTCCAAGGGAACATAGTGATTTTCTGGAAGCAACAGAAACAAAAACTATAAAATGACGAACAAAAATTCATAATAGTGATATTAAGCTAATTCAATAAGATACAAGAGAACACAGATAAGTAACTAATACAAGGAAATTAGAAAAATAATTAATGATTTGAGTGATAAAGTAAACAAAGAGATAGGCATCATCAAAAATCAAGCAGGAATCGTGGAACTAAATCATTCAAAAAATAAAGTGGAAAATACAATTGAAAGTTTCAGCAATAGATAGAACAAGCAGAAGAAGTAATTTGTGATCTTAAAGGTAGTCCTTTTGAAATAACCCAGTCAGACAAAAAAAATCAAAAAAATAAAAAAGAACTAATAAACTTTGCATGACATATGGAACATCATAAAGTGACCAAATATTTAAATTATTGGAGCTCCAAAAGGAAAGGAGGACTGATAATACAAGGAAAGACAAGTCCTGCATCCAGAAATGAAATAATGCTGTGTACCACCACGTAGACATGTAAAAGTATAAAGTTCATTGGCAGAGTAGGTACACAAATGAGAAAAAGAAAAGAGTTAAGCATTATGACTACAGAAAACCATTGCAATGCAATAATAATAAGAGAAGAAGAAATAAGCAAAATATATACAAAACAATCAGAAAACTATTAACACAATGACTGGAATAAGACCTCACATATCAATAGTAATCTTGAATGTGAACAGATTAAGTTCCCCACTTGAAAGATATAGACTCACTAAATGAATTTTTTAAAAATAAAATGATCTAACTATTTGCTGCCTGTGAGAAACTCACTTAACCTGTAAAGACACTTATAGACTAAAGGTGAAGGGATGGAAAAACATATCCACACCAATGGAAACCATAGTGAGCAGAAGTGGCTATATTTATGTCAGTTAAAATAGACTTTAAGTTGAAAATTGTGAAAAGGGTCAAAGAATGTCATTATATTGTGAAAAAGAATCAATTCAGCAAGAGAACATAGCAATTATAAGTGTACTGTACATGCATCCAACACCAGAGCACCTAGAAACATAAGTTAAATATTATTAGATCTAAAGGGAGAGATAGACCCTAATGTAGTAATATTTGGGAAATTCAACACCATACTCTCAGTATTGAAAAAAACAACAACATCTAGACAGAAATCAACAAGGCAACACTGACTTTAACTGCACGTTAAAACAAATACACCTGACAAACATTTACAAAACATTCTATTCAACAGCTGCAGAATACACATTATTTTCATCACTGCATGGAATACTTGCCAGGATATTCCACATGCTAAGCCACAAAATGAGTCTTAAACTTTTTTTAAAAAATCAAAATTATATCAATTATTTTCTCAGACCACAATGGAGTAAAACTAGAAATTAATAATAAGAGAAACATTGGAAAGTTCACAGATAATGGAAATTAAACAACATGCTTCTGAATGTCTATTGAGTCACCAAAAACACTAAGAAAAACATTGAAAACAAATGAAAATGGGAACATAATATACTAAAACCCCTGAGATACACAACAAAGGCAATGTTAGGAGGGAAGTTTTATATCAATTAACACCTACATAAGAAAGCAGAAAGATTTCAAATAACTGACAATGTACCTCAAGGACCCAAAAAAGTTAGAGCAAACCAAACCCAAATTTCATAGTTGGAAAGTAGTAATAACGATCAGAACAGAACTAGCAAAATAGGGACTAAAAAATACAAAAAATCAAGAAAATGAAAAGTTGTTTTTATGAGAAGATAAGCAAAATCAATAAGTTGCTAGCTAGACTAACCAAGATGGAAAACAAAAATAATCAGACAAATAAAATCAGAATTGAAAAAGGAGACATTATAACTGATACCACAGAAATGCAAAGGATCATTAGAGACTATTATGAACAACTATGCATAAACCAATTACAAAGCCCAAAGAAATACATAAATTCCTGGACACATACGACCTAACAAAATTGAATAAGGAAGAAATAAAAATCATACACAGACCAATAACTAATAAGATTGAATCAGTAACAAAACGTCTTCCCCAAAAGAAAAGCCCAGAACCAGATGGTTTTAATGCACATTCATACCATGCTTATAAAGAAGAGCTAATACCATTTCTTCTCAAATTATTCCGAAAAAGTGAAGAGGTAGAAAATTTTCCTAACTCATTGCACAAGTTCTGCATAACCTGATGCCAAAACCAGACAAAGACACAACCGAAAAAGAAACCGCCGTCCAATATTGCTGATGAGTACAGATGCAAAAGCTCTTAACAAATACCAGTAAGTCAACAGCACATTAAAAAGATCATTCACCATGATCAAGTGAGATTCATCTAAAGGATGAAAGGATGGTTTAACATATACAAATCAATAAACATTACTAAAATTTAGAACAGAAAAATATAAACAATCCATCTAACCGAAAGTTGTTTGAAAAAAAATCTGACATTGACATATCTAAGCAAAATAGTACTTGCAGCTAATACAGTAATAAGCAAAGTAGTGTTTAATTTGCAAGCAGTTCCCATGAGTATAGTAAATAGAAGGCAAAAAATCACAATAAAAAAGTACCCCCAAATATAACTAGAGTAGTTAACAAAAGTAGAAAAAAGAAGCAACACTTTGGGAAGCGGAAGAGAGAGGATTGCCGGAGTCCAGGGGTTCGAGACCAGCCTGGGCAACTTGGTGAGACCTCTTCTTTACAATAAATAAAAAATTAACCAGGTGTGGAGGCGCGTGCTTGTAGTTCCAGTTACTTGGAAGGCTGAGGAGGAAGGATCCCCTGAGCCCAGCAGGTCAATGCTGGGGTGGCCATGAGCATGCCACTGCCCTCCAGCCTGGGTGACAGAGTGAGACTCTGACTCAAAAAGAAAGAAAGAAAGAAAGAAATGGTTAATAAATATACACACACTGATTAATCTCAAACTCCGTTAAAGCAAGGGGATCAAAATGAGGATGTATCTTCCCACCACACCAATGACAACTGAAAAGGGTTACAGAGGGCAGCTCCCTTGTCTCCTTTGTTGAGAGAGGAAATTATCTAAGCACTTTCAGAGGGCGTTTGGATAAAGTACTTGTGTAGGATTAAAGGGGACAGAGGAAATGTCTTGCTCTTTCTATAAATACTCCAAACAGATAAAAATGCAGAGTAATTTCCATTTTATGAATGGGGACCCTCCCACACCAAAAAACAAAACAAAACAAAACAAAATAAAAAAAACCCAAAACTCAGAATTATCTTCTGGAGGGTGGACCCCATGGAGTACACTCGGAATTTGTTCCTCTGCATCAAGTGGTTAGCCAAAGTTTTTCTCTGGAAGTTTTGAGAGGTGCATCATAATTCATGGCATTCCCCAGCGGTGGGAAACAGGCGACCTGTTCTTCCACCATGACAATGGCCTGCCCACACCCTGCTGAGTGTCCCAGCAGGGTTTGACCCAAAATACCAGGACCCTTGTGCTCCTCCCCCGCCCCATCACCTGGTCTCACCTGAGTGACTTTTGCTGTGTTGTTTTACCAGAAGGAAACATTTCGCCCATGTGGACGAGGTGGGACAAAACACGACGGAAGCACCAAAAGGCATCAGAATGGACCAAAAACTGTGTTGAGCAGTGGAAAAAGCTTCTCGGTTTGCATTGCATCAAACGGAGAGTACTTTGAAGGTGACTGAAGTTTAAACACGGAAGAGCAAATACACATTTTATTATAAATAAATTCTGGTTTTTCAGATTCCCACCTTATAATTTGCCTAAATGTGAATGGATTTATATTTTGATGCGGAAAGTTCACTCATATAAGTTTATTCGATTATGATATGCTTGCATAAATACACAGATGTATATGCAAGGCTTTAATGTAATTGTTAATTTAAAATGGAAATGATCATAATGTTCATCAGAAGTAACCCTGCCAAACAAGCCATCGCATAATCACATACAAATACTAAAAAACCATTTAAGCAGTGAAATAGAATCTCACACTCACCAAGATGATGACTCATCAGAAAATGGCGATTGGTGGTGAGGGTGTGAATTTGGACCACCTACCTACTATTAGTGAGAATATAAAATGGTACAGCTGCTAAGAAAAACGCTATGGCAGATGTTCAAAATATTAATAATAACGCAATTATCATGTGATCCAGCAATTCTTCTTCTGGGTATGAACCCAAATAATTAAAATCAGAGTCTCAGAGCAATACCGATTTATCCATGTTTATAGAAGTATTATTCACAGAAAACAAAAGGCCAACACAGCCTCAGTGTCCCTTGATGGATAAATGAATAAACTCAAAGTGGTATATACATATGAAGGAATATCATTCAGCCTTAAACAGGAAGTAAATTTTCACACATGGTACAGCATAGATAAACCTCAGTGTCACTGTGCTCAATGAAATAAGCCAGCCATAAAAGACAACTACTGTGTGATTTGACTTTTGTAAGGTATCTAGGGTACTCAAATTCATAGGCACAGAAAGTGGCCGTATGGTTGCCAGGGAATGGAGGAAGGGTGACATGGCAAGTTATTATTTAATGGGTACAGAGCTTCAGTTTTGAAGGTTGAAAAAGTTCTGGAAATTGGTTACCCAATGTGATTATTCTTAAAAATACCAAAGCTTACGTTGAAAAATGATTAAGATGAGAAAGCGTATGTTATGTGTGGTTTACTACAATTTAACAAAAAGGGAGATAAATGTATTTGTAGTTATATGGGAAAAGTTTTAGAATATGTTTTTAGAATATTAAATTAAAAATTAAGTTTAATAATAGTGTTTCACTGTTAACTAATTTGTGGATATGTATTTACTCAATCAGTTATAAAAAATAGAAAGATTAGCCTTTGCTTGAGAGAGTTTCACTATTTTACTTTTAAAATCATGAGCATAGATTACACTTCAAATAAAAAAAATGAAATTGAAGGAATAAAATAAAATAAGGTTGGCAGTTTCAATAGTTATGACCAATCATATATCATAAATATTATCTATGATAGAGAGAAATTCATTTCAAGTACATAATTTTTCAATTAATTTGTGTCATTATAAAATATTTTTGCATAGATTAATTTTAATTCACTAAGTAATAGAGCCAACAACGTATTCAAGTATGTACTATGTCCTGGCACCGTATGAAAAAGGAACAACTTTTCAGGTGCTTTTGCCTTTATTCAGATCACTCTTTTACTCCTCCAGGATGTGCTAGAAGATTTCCATCCACAGTACTTAAAATAAATATCTAAAAGCTGTGTCGACAGCAGCTATCTTCAAAATGTCAAATCTGATCACATATGTGCAAAACATCCTAGCAGGTACCATAATGACAGCTAAGGCCAAAATGAAATTAAAAAAAATAACAAAACCTTTTGCTTTGAGCGTATTAATGAAATTCGTGTCTTGAAATTCTCTCAGTTCAAAGGAAGGCCAAAAGGGGGTTGAGGTGGCAGGGTAAAATGACGTGCTTGTTTCTATAAGTATTTCAAAAAGACAAACAAAATGTAGTTACAAAATAATTGCCTACTGAATAATGTCTAAGAGGAATGATGCATTTAGAATAAAACTTTCTCAGCATGCATAAAGTTCTGATTCTGGACATTAAAAATGCCTCTTGCTACAAGGAGTTTCATGCAAGTGGCATTCACCATGGCCCTCTCCCACTGAACTCTCAGCTGCGACTAGTTCTCAACTCCATAGGTGCAAGGTGTAACGGTGCCCACTGGTTGCTAGGCACTTGTTACCACTTAAACACATTTAAGTGAACAAAGTGAGTTGTCATGATTCATTCAGAGGCAGGTAACAGGAGTCCCGTAAGCCTTAGGAAGTGCTGTCTGAGACAGTCCCCTTTTCTCCTCTAGGTCCTAGACTAAACGAGAAAATGAAAACAAAGTCCTGTCTAGGTATGAAACTTCCATTGATTGTTCACTGGAGTATCCATGAGATTTAAATACATGCACCGTAGTCACCAAGTGATGGGTACAGCTTAATGGCAATGCAGTTGTTTCAGCTTAGGTGACACTGAAATGTCAATGCGTGACAGGTTTTAGAGACACATTTGTGAAAGATTGCCCTGAGATTCTCAAATCTTTTCATCCTGGCACCGTTAAAGATGAGACCTAAATTCCTGATTACTGTCGTTGGGAGCAGGTTTCACATTCCCAAATGCCCTGTCTTTCTGAAAAGAGCCAGTCGCAGTTATGGCCTCTTTCCAGAACACTCCAGAGCATCAGAAGACACATTCGGATCTGAGTCACCTGCTGGGACCTGCAGGCAGAATGGTGGCTCCTCTCCTGACAGGGAAAAACACGTATTTGTTCAGAGACATTTGGGGATCTACAAGCTAGTGTGGATTAACTAATTCACGCTTTCCTTCTCCATGTTGACAAGATTCACTCAGACCCGAATTTCCTTCTTTGACTAGGGCTCCGGGCCATTGTCTTCCCCAATCAATATTGGAAAGCCAGAAGGTAGCCTTAAAGCTGGCTTGTGTTTTTACCAGACTTTGGCTCTATAATGACGAAAGACCCACTCACGTGTGAAGAGAAGAACTTACTCTAGTTCCAACCTCGGAATCAGACCAAAGAACCTGTTGAAACTGACAATCCAACAATCAAAAGCCAAAGCAAAACAAACACATATCTGTCTGTTTTTCTGTCTGTCTGTCAGATGTGTGTTTATAATTGAGATGTACAATGACAAACAAGAACTTAGATTATGTCACAAAACGACAAATCAATATACCTCATAAATATAGAAACAAATAGTCTTGATACAATTTTAGGATTTTCATCATGGCCAATTTGGGTTTATCTCAGGAATGCAGGGCAGGATTTTCATTTGAAAATAAATCAATGTAAATGTGCATGTAACTGAGAAAGAATAATACCTTTTGGTAGATATGGACAAAAGCATTTGACAGAATTTGACACACTTTCTAAACACTCTCAGCACACTGGAAATAATAGGCCTTTAAAAAAAATGTCAGAAAGTATATCTATGAAAATCCACAGCAATATTATCATAAGGGTGAAATTTGAGTGCTTTCAATAGGAGATTGTCTGCTTTTGCCATCTTATTAAACGTGTACTCAAAGTCATATCAAGTTTGATAACACAAGAAAAAATAGGATAAATCTATGTTTTCTATAATCTGGAGAAGAATAAATGCAAATATAAGAATTTAGAATATCATCTTAAAATATATAAAAAACATGTAATACTTAGGTATGATTTAGGAGACATGGACAATGAAAGTAAAAAAAGAAACATAAGAAATATTAAAGAAGACTTAATGGAGAGGAGTGTATGAACTGGAAGACTATGTATTGTTTAAACATTAATTCTCTCCAAATTGGAGAATCAAAGGAATCCTATTTTTCTTTCATTTATCTGTCTATCTATCTATCTACCTATATATCTATATCTATTTTTATTTCTGAGACAGGATCGCACTCTGTCTCCCAGGCTGGAGTGCACTGGTGCAATTCCAGCTCACTGTGGCCTTGACCTCCTGAGCTCAAGTGACCCTCCCATCTCAGCTTACAGAGTAACTGGGACTACAAGCAAGCACCACCATGGCGGACTAATTTTTTTTTTGTAGAGATGAGGTCTTGCTATGTCACCCAGGCTGGTCTCAAATTCCTGAGCTCAAGCAATCCTCCCGCCTGGGCCTCCCAAAGTGCTGGATTACAAGTATGAGCCACTGCTCCCAGTCCCTTTATTATTTTATTGAAACTTAACTCATATAACATAAAAGTCTACATAACACAAAATCTCTCAATTTTAAGTGTACAATTCAGTGGTTTTTAGTATATTCACAAAATTGTACTATCATCATGACCATTCCATACCTGAACAATTTCATTGTCCCGAAGGGAAACCTTATACCTGTTAGCAGTCACTCTCAGTTTCTTTCTGCCCTCAGTCTCTGGTAAACGTGAATCTACTCTGTATTTATAGATTTTCCTGTTCCGGAAATTTCATATAAATGGAATTATGCAATATTTTTCCTTTTGTGTCTTTTTTTATTAGCATAATATTTTCAAGATTCGTCCACGTTGGAGCATCTATCAACACTTCATTTCTTTTAAGGGTGAATAATGCTACAATGAATGGATGGACTAGCTTTTGCTTATCCATCATTCATTCATTCATTCAAACTTTTTAAAGATAGGGTCGAAATACACATAGTTTAAAATTTTCATTTTCAAGTGTACAATTCAACAGCCTTCAGCAGACCGATAGTCTTGGGTAGTCATTGCATCCATCTGTCTCCTGAACACTTCTCATCTTGCAGAACTCAAACTCTGAACACATCAAACAGGATTTCCAGCACACATTTTCAAGCACATTATAAAGTGTATGTGCCAGAGTATAACACCAACAATCATTCAAATATTCATAAAATAGAAGAACAAGATTGAAGAAATTATATGGCCTACTTTTCAAAGATTTTTTTGCCTGAGCTTTCAGACTCTGATATTATGTCTGATCTTAAGAGTTACTCTAAACCTATGGTAATAAAGACACTGTGTTTTGGACATAAGAATAGACAAATAGATAAAAAGTAGACAGCCCATAAATGTGAATTCATATCATCAAATTTTGGCTTAGGCATCAAGTCGATTCAATGAAGAAAGTCTTTTTTAACATGTAGCCCTTTAAAAAACAGAAAAATGAATAGAGAAACATAATACTTCACTCCCACTTCATACCATATAGAAACATTAATATGAGAAGGATCAGTTATACATTTAAGAACCATCTATGACGTTAGACAGATAGGGTGATAGAAATTAGAATTGTGTTTGACAGTGGGTGACAGAGGTTGGCATTGGAGAAAGGACGTTTTCTGGCATGATAGAAATGTTCTCTATCTTAAACAGTTACTTAGGTACAGGAATATGTCAAGATTCATTTGAATGTACATTCGAGATTTCTGCTTTCCTCTGTAGGTAAATTTAATCTCAATAAAAACTCAATAGAAAAGTGCTAATTTTGCAAACTTTCGTTTTCCCACAAGGAAATCTTAACATAGCCAAAATAAATGAAAAATAGTTTTTGCAATTAAAATCTGCTTTGGTTTAATGGAAATATAAACCTCCCCTGAAATTAGCCAAAGAGGATAAAAATGAACTTTAAAAGCCCCTTTAAGAATTGGCCCCCAAAAGTCAAATATTTAAAATAATAATAATAAAAAATACACCCCTGTTTCTGGAATACAGCGATGTCTATATGACACTGAAGCATCCAAGAGAAAGTGTAAAACTCAACCATGCAGATGTTTGCCTTCAGACCAACAATGTTGCTTTCACCACTAATGACAGAAGTCTTTGCATAGAGTCGAGATGCACTGGAATGACTCTCTCTACATGAGACAGGGATAAAAGAGTGAACGGAAGTACTAGAGGTAAAGTCACAGTTAAATACTGATGAAAGTTGACTTTGGGAAAATATCGTGTATTCCTGAAGTAGAAGTATCCACAAAAAATTTGTGCAAGAATCCTAACTTGAAATGGTTCGTGTTTGTGACTGAGTCCTGCTACTTATTTTCCCAATTTGTGTTTAAGTTTTATACATTTTCTGAAAGTGCATGGTGTTCTATTTTTAAGCAGTAATTTTATCTGAAAACAATTAAGATAAAAGACTTAAAATATATTACCCCCAATTATCAGACCATGAACAAATTGCACATTTTATATTTATTTTCTTATCTATGTAAAGAAACGTATCCTCATCTGTCCGCCTTATGAAACTATGTGGTTCAACAGACAATATGTTGGTGAACGAAGTTAAAATAAATAAATAAAACTAAAGTGCCATACTCACTATATTTACCATTCTGAATATTATCACCATGCGGTTTCCAGCACTGAAAAATAATATTAATAGTGCCTCACAAACTCTGTTTTAGGAGAATGCCTATTTTTTTGCCTATTATTTTTTCCCATTTCATAGTCATCCTTTTCTGTTGTGCTTGCATAACTTTTACACGAGATTCAGATAGAGAAGCAGCATATTGCCTCTAACTTTGGGTTGGCCTAATCTTTTATATTTATTTGGAGACATAAGCCAGAACATTTCACTTTTTAAAATAAAAATCTATGCACATTCAGAATCCTTTTGATGTCCAGGATAAGCGTAGGCGGGCCAAACAGCTTGGCTCTGTAGACGACAGTTAGCGTTATCTTTAGTCAAGGTTTGAGAGGAAGAATGAACATTGAGCAGAGAGGCAGTAGTATTCACACTATTTACAAGGCCAGGCTCAGCGGCCAGTGTGCTTGGGTTCAGATTCCTACTCTGCTCCTTTACCAGCTGCATGACTTTGGGAAGAAATCAAAGCTCACTATGGATTCGTTTTCTCATTTTTAAATGTGCATCTTTTTTTTTTTTTTGAGTCAGGTTCTCATTCTGTTGTCCAGTCTAGAGTGCCATGGCACCATCATGACCCACTACAGCCTTGACCTCTCAGGCTCTAGTGATCCTCTTGCATCAGCCTCCCGAGTAGTTGGGATTACAGATGCATGCCACGACACCTGGCTAATTTTAAAAGTTTTTTGTAGAGACACGGTCTTGTTTTGTTGACCAGGCTGGTCTCGAACTCCTGGGCTCAAGCGATCCTTCCACCTTGGCCTTGGTGTGCGCCACTGCGCCTGGCCTTTAAATGCATATCTTTAATTAAGTCTATTTCATAGTTTAGTTCTGTAAGTTAAACTTTGGTGCACTGACAATGCTTAAAAGAAGTGGAAAAATATAACAGATTAATTATTATTTTATTATTAAAAATATACATGATCATTACCAGGCATCTTAAAATGATATAGGTAAAAACAACTTTATGTAGGAAGAGAAAGATCCATACAAGGATGTGGATTCTGGAAGAAACTTAAGATTATTGTAGTTGACTGGTACCTGGGAACTTCACTGTGCCCGTAGACAGCTCCTTGGGGTGGCTGTCCATTTCCAGTCTAAAGCTTTCTGGAGGGTTATTGGAGTAATCTAGCATTAATAGCTGACCTGATACTTTTCCTTGGAGTGACTTACCCTCACCTATATGTGGAATTAAATAAACCCATAAGTCAGTCTTAATGCTTAATAAAATAGAGAAATTGAAGCATTTATCTTTATGCTTTCCTAGGTCAGAGTTACTAATCAATTGACCTCTTTTTTCTCAAAAGCTATTTTAAAAGATAGCATTCAAGAAAACAAGCAACATATTAGAATATCAAGTCCTCATCCTCATATTTTTAACTTGAAATCCTGAAAAAAAAAAGAACAGACTATGCCATATTGCACCTTTAAATGCCTTTCTTCCCTGAAAATGAGTGATATTGGTTCTAAGGTTATATATGATTTGGGGATACAGTTGATCCTAGGGTAGATTGACTTAAGAGATGTTTGATGTATGAGGCTATTCGGTTCAATGTATATTTTATTTATTTATTTTATTTTATTTTTGTTTCTTCTGTTTCACTTTGTTCTATTGGCAAATGACAGATTTTGGCTGTGGGAAAAGTTTCATATATATATATATGTGTGTGTGTGTATATATATATATATATGTATATATATATATATATATATGATACTATGATCATCTGAGCTGAATAATACATAAAACGTGGTAGAATTCACTTGTATCTACTGAGAAACTCCTTTATCAAACAGCATCTAATCACCCATGATGACTGTTCTGCTTTTATTGCACTTGTTTCTTTCTTATCTTACCCATGTGTCTGAGATGTCATGGGTATGTTCTTGGGGACAATTTGCACCATCAATCACCTTCTTATTTCTGTGTCATGGGATTGTAATTATTTATAATGTCACTATGTACCATTCCCCTCTTCCGTGCTATCCCCAAACCTACCTCACCAGAATCAATCTACTTTCTGACACACACCCTGTCGATGCGTGTACGTACACAGAAATGATCACACAACAGTGCCACGAAACAAACGTGAGTGAGCCATCGCCCGGTGACACTTGACTCGCTGAGCAACTGTGCTCCCCCTGTGTGGTCCACGGTGCATAGGTGTAACGACATAAGAGCAGCTGTGAAAACAGTTTGCCTCCCTCTGTTTGGATACCTCTTTGGAATCAGGGACTCACAGAGGATATAAAAACTTCAAGACATCATAAGGGCAGAGTAATCTACTTGGTGTATTTCTCTCAAATCCCACAAAAATCCAGCTTGTACACTTTTTCCTCCAGAATATAGTTCATATACCAACCTCTCTTAGAAACTGTAGACACTGCGTATCATGTTTCAAATGCCCAAACGTGCTCGTTGTGTGGTTTAATGACAAGCGACACAGGGCTGAAACTTCAGAATGTGAAAGGGGAAAAGTAATTCCACTGTCTAAGAACACGCAATTAGGAGGTGTTTTCTAGACTTGGACTGTTCACGGAAAGCATCGTGGAGGTGGTCTGGAATTTTGCTTTAATCAAATATTCCTTTTTTATTGAATCCCATCCCTTGTGCTGAGCAAGTTTGTTTGAATTTTGTTTAAAATATGGTAAAAATGAATCACGCTCACTCAGCAATGTGTTCAGGTAGACTCCAGGAGAGGCAGAAAAGAAACGCAAACGAACACACACACACATGCGCTAAACAATTCATTTCGTTCTGTTGTATTTAAATTAAATTGAGAAAATGACAGTATCTGCTTCACTAGTTTATATTTCAAATAAGAAACAGTTGACAACTGTCTTTACTTTATGGACAAAACCTTTTTATTTGAGAAACACAAATTAATATTTTTGGAAATACTTAAATTTAAATATAAATGTACTAAGGAAATAAAGAGTAAAAGTAACTTTAAAGTAAAATATTTGCTGTATAAGAGCAAATCTAAATTAATTCATATTGCCTTCTCTTTAGAGAAAAAAATACCAGAAACATGTGGATTGGGGCTGTGATTTTTCTTGTACTAATGAATATTATTTTGGTAATTCACAAAGATCTTTTTTCTTTCTTTCTTTTTTTTTGAGCCTGGTTCTCACTCTGTAGCCCAGGTTGGAGTGCAACGGCATGATCACGGCTCACCGCAGCCTTGACCTCCTGGGCTCAAGTGATGTTTCCACCTCAGCCTCCCGAATAGCTGAGACTACAAGCAACCATCTGGCCAATTATTATTATTTTTTTTAATTGTTTTGTGAAGATGAGATCTTGCTATGTGCCTAGTCTGGTTTCAAATTCCTTGGCTCAAGCAATCCTCCCGCCTCAGTCTTGAAAAGTTCTGGTATTAAAGGTGTGAGCCACTGCACCCAGCCACTAAGTTATTTTTAACTCACATATTTTATTTAGATATTAGATACATTTTTGGAAATTATTAGAATACTCTGATATATTTTTAAAACAAAATGCACTTTAAAATGGAGTCGTGCTCTTGGGAATAAACACAAAATGTTTAGGCAAGCTCTTGGGTACCGCACACTTGGTTAAAGGAATTCAGTCTTGGCTAGCAAATACAGAAAAAAAAGGGAGAAAAGTTCAGTGTCTAATTCCTGGAAGACAGGTTTGGCAGGAAGTTGCCCTAAAAACAAATAGAACAGCAACCCTTTTATGTTAGGAGAATGGAGATTAGGACTGAAACCAAGTGTTTTTGGTGAATAGAAACATGAAAAAATCCAAAATAGGTATTCCATAAAATGACTTCCACATTATGGAGATTAAGGTTAAATGAATTCTTAGTGTCTTTTGTACCCTGTAGCTAGTTAATAGCATACAGGTAGCTGAAAAGAATTGTGGAAAGAATAATAGACAAAATGTCCAGACTCTTAAAGTTGAACAACTCTGGGTTTGCTTTATGCTTCCGTCATGGAAAGATAAACTTAGGCAAATCATGTAAGACCCTCTGATGGAGACAACTGACTTGATTGTGATGGACACTTCATGTATTTTATTTCCCATCTAACTCTACTTCCCAGTCAGATTCTTAAGGGCTCGCAACTGACTCTGCCACCCCTGTTAAACTATTTAGGGTCAAGTTCTGATGGGAGTCTTAGCTTCGAGGTTGAGAATTTACTAGTAAGTGAGTGAACTCTATTCTTTGCCAGTATACTTGGATAAGACTATTTTAAAAATTATTTTCTATAAAACAATTTCTCCTTTCTATAAAATAATAACGTGTCACTTCGTATTTATTTCTCATTTCTCAAGCAGAAGTAACAACTTTTTTTGCCCAGTCTGGACAGTGACATGAGTCATGGGACCATGGGGATTGGACATGCTTTAACCAATGGTTGCTAAGTACAAATGAGAGTTTGAGTTTAGTCACATGCAGTGATTTTTAAGAGACACTGGAACTGTAGCTTTGCAAGTGAACTATTCTGTTGTTTTTTTTTTTTTTAATATTAGATGAATCTCAATATTTTAAAATAGTATGTGCGAGAAATAAAACTTGAGTGGAGTCTACTAGTTTGTTGTTTCTATTTAGAAAATCATCACCCACAATAATCAGACCACAGAGGGTAGCAGCAGCTTTAATGATGTCAAGTAAAGTTGGAAAATTAACTGTTAAACACGCTGACTTTTGAACTATGAGCCTCACTTTCTCCAGGGAGCTACCCTACTGACCCTCAGCACAGTTTAATATGTCCTTCCTCAGTTTCCCCAGAGCATATTTTCATATCTTTATTAGGGGCACATGTTAATACTAGTCTGGAATAAGAATAGGATTTGAGGCCTAAAAGTTACAATGTAACGATGGGGTAAATAATAGAGGAAATATGGTACAAGTGCTATCTTAGCCAGATTTTGGAACTCTAGCTTTCATGATAGAATATGTGTGTGTATTAACATTTTATAATATTAGAAAATATATAATTTTACACAAATTGCATTGTAACGTTTGAGGGGAAAAGTACTTTGATTTTGCCTTTGAGTTTCTATCATTGTGGTGGCCAGACTTCGTATGCTTGATATTTATAGATTTGAATGAAATGTATTACTAAAAGTTTATTCTGTTTTTCCATGTCTGCCCTGCTTAAGAGTTGTGACTTCTGGCACTCACATATTGGGGAAACTATTATTTATTCCTTGGTCCCTGTAAAGATGGTATTATGAAAGCAGGGCTCCTACGAAAGGAACCTGGAAAGAAAGGGGACACAGTGAAAGGTGTGACCTTCCAATTTAAGAGCTGGTTGCCTAGTGAGTGAAAATCAGTGAAGGATAACGATTATTTTACATTTCTTCATCTGTGGGGGATCTATTCCAACCAAAACTGAACCACAGAGACTTCTGGATTCAAACGTGATTGAGCAAAAATTCCTATATGAGATTTCCAAAGAAAAGTGGTTCCCATTGATACTTAAGTTTCTTGTCTGAATCTAGTGTAGTGAAAATAAGTTGTAACCTTCTGCTTGTGTTGCATTCTGAGAGTCATATTTTCTCCTCAATGATTTGGTTATGTCCATGATTTATTTTATTTGCTCTGGATATATTTATACCTCCCTATACCATACAGATGCACACATACACACCTCTGCCCCGACAGGCATATTCAGCTAATGTTTTGAATTTTAAAAAAGAATTTTAAAAAAAGAAAAAGCATTATTTATGAAACTTATTAAATATCATAAAATCAGGATAATGATGGAAAATACCAAAGTACACAAACATATTTCATTGTGTTCACATGTACTTAACTTTACTTCATTTCTGTGGATGTCAAACTGAAAAAAATATATATCCAAAGTCACATCATTACAAAAATATACTTACTACAACATGACACCAAATTATTGTCTATACTTAAAATAGTCCTCTGACCTTAAATTGTTCATAAATATATTTTTAGCACAATAGTGAACTCTCATACACATGCACACACACTCATACACACACGAGTTTGTCAGTAAAAAAAAATTAAATAGTATTTTAAATTCAAACCTACTTAGACAATTTTTTATAACTCCCAATATCACATATATCTTAGAAACAGCATGGCAGTGATAAACGATGAACACCTGGCCTGCCATCACTGATAGCAACAGAGAGCTATATAAACGTGATATATGTTCCTTCTCGATAGGAAATGTCATTAGACTTTATGGAACCAATAATCCAAAGGGTGAACAGTTGGCCTGGTTGGAGACCTTTTGATCGTTTTATTCTTGGGCTCAAATAAGAGCTTGACTCAGATTTAAATAATACAATAACTTCTATATATTTTTATATTGTGATTTCCCCAAATATATTACGTTTTTAAATCAACATTTCAGACAAAAATTTTATTTTGAAGATATTCAAAATTATTTTAAAACACAAAGACACACTTTAGATGAGTAACAGTTCCAGGAACAATTCAAGTTAATTTTTAATAAAATGAATTATTTCCATATTCATAGAACAAGTTTTGGACCTGCAACAATGACAGTCACAGATAACACACATAGCAAGCTGTAACCATTTCTCTAAAGTAGAATGCAAAATGATGACTGCAATTTTTGTGAGAGTTTGAAAAGTTATCAAGGTTACCTGAATTAGTATTTCTGCCAGCTCAGAACGTTTTAAAGAGCTGAATTTTCCTAACTGACTGGATTAAAAAATACTATTTTTTATATTAAGTGTTTAGGCACTGTTAACTTTTTAGGGATTCTTTTTTAGAGACTCTCCCGCATTGATATTGCATCTGGGAACCTGCTGAATATATAAAATTCAAAACAAAAACAAAATAAAACTGAACACTTTCACAAATCCCTAACACATTAGGGTTGGAAGGTATTTATATATGCATCCACATTGTTTAGGGCAAAATTCTACAGATGAGAATCTGAAGACAGGCAGAGAAGTGAAAAAAATAGAAGGGTCTCAACTTCCTTGATTTTCAACTGTTTTTATTTAGAAAAGCTTTAATGCTGCTTCAGTTCGGTGGTCATCATGAATAACTAACCACAGTCTACATGCTTGACCAAATTATTTAGGTTAAATTAGTTGTAAGGTGATCATATAATGCATACCTAACTAGTTAACCTGATTACCATGCTAACTGAAGTTGAGAGTCAAATCCAGACAGAACTCATGAAATA
This sequence comes from Carlito syrichta, assembly GCF_000164805.1. Lineage (NCBI taxonomy): Eukaryota > Metazoa > Chordata > Mammalia > Primates > Tarsiidae > Carlito > Carlito syrichta. Next base: position 474,655 of record NW_007247465.1, read on the forward strand.
GACTTTAAATTTTAATTTATCTGATTCTAAGTTGAGCAAAGAAACGACAAAATCAGCGAAACTGTCATTTAAAAAGTCAAATCAAAACGTGTAGAACATATTTTTTAATCATTGTATATAGATTGAACTTTAGGAAAGTGTATTTAAACATGTTTCAGAAGACAACCTAATACTAGATGTTTACATAAACATTAGGGTTTAATTGCATCTCAAAAAACCAATCTGCAGAACTTGCTCTTCCAGCCAAGACAGCTCAAGTCAATAAATCTATGCTGCTATCTGAAAAGTCACAGAGTATTACTAAAGACTTCAAGGGCCATTTTTAACACTAATGTCCAAATCGATGTTAAAACAGTTGAGAAAACAGAGACAGTCCTTAAACAATGTCCTATCCTTGTATTTTAACAAAATAAAAACAGCTGAATTCAAAATGGTTTTATTTGGGGAATCTCCTTGATTGAGACCAAGCATAAGTATTTTCAGCCTGGAAAGACTATCTTTGTCAAAGTTATGACAAGTTTAAATACATAACACAATTCGTGACATTTTTGGTTCTTTTTCTTTTTCTCCAGTTTTATGAAGGTATAATCGGTACACACACACACAAAGCAAGTTGAATATATTTAACGTATGCAACATGATGTCTTATTGCACAAGGCACCTTATGTAATTATCATTGTGTGTGTGTGTGTGTGTGTGTGTGTGTGTGTGTGTGTAGAACATTTAAGATCTATTCTTATAACAACTTTTAAGTATACACTGGAGCATTACTAACTATTGTCCCCAAGCTATACACTTAATATCCAGGATTTTTACTTTTTTGATCAGCATCTCTCCATTTCCCCTTTCCTGGCCCCTGGCAAATAACTTTCTGCTCTCTACTTCTGTGAGGTCAACATTTTTAGATTCCACACGTAGGTCAGATCATGTGTTATTTACCATTCTGTGCATGGCTTATACCATGTAGCACAATGCTATCCAGGTTCAACCATGTTGTCGCAATTGACAGGTTTTCCCCTATTTGTAAGGCCAAATAGCAATTCATTGTATATCCATATCACATTTTCTTTATCCAGTCATATATCCATGGATATGAGTTGGTTCCATATCTTGGTTATCGTGAACATAGGCTGAGTGGTGCAATGAAGATAGGCTGCAAATATCCTTCCAGCATGTTGACTTTGGTTCCTTTGGCTGTATATCCAGAAGTGGCATTATTGGATCATGTGGTAGTTCCATTTTTAGTATTTTGAGACACCTCCATACTGTTTTCCATAATGGCTGCAAAAATTCACATTTCCACCAATGGAGCAAAAGGGTTCCTTGTGTTCTTTTGACCTTTTGATAATATTCATTCTAACAGGTGGGAAGTGATATCTTATTGTGGCATTGGGAAGTTCCCCAAATTCTTTCACATACTTGTTGGCCATTTGTATGTCTTCTTTGGAGAAATGCCTGTTCAAGTATATTGCTCATTTTTAAATTGGCTTATTGTTTTCTTGTTATTGAAATGTAGATGCATATATTTCCTTATATATTTTGGATATTGATTTCTTATTAGATACAATATTTACAAATATTTTCCCCCATTATAGGTGTTTTTCTTTACTCTGTTGCTTCTTTTCCTGTGCAGAAACTTTTTTTGTTTTTGTTTTTTTTTTGAGTTGGAGTCTCGCGCTGTCGCTCAGACTGGAGTGCAGTGGCCGCTCCCGGCCACCGCAGCCTCGACCTGCTGGGCTCTGGCGATCCTTCCGCCTCAGCCTTCCATGTAGCTGGAACTACAGGCGCGTGCTACCACGCCCGGCTGATTTTTTGATTTATTGTAGAGATGAGGTCTTGCTGCCCAGGCGGGTCTCGAACCCGCGGGCTCAGGCAATCCACTCACCTCAGCCTCCCAAAGGCGCAGGATTACAGGCTAAGCCACCGAGCCCGGCTTGTGCAGAAACTTTTTATCTTGATACAGTTCCATTTGTCAACATTTTTTTTGTGGCCTGTGCTATCGGGGTCATATCCAACAAGTCGTCGTACAAACCAATGTGAAGATCTTTTTCTCTATATTCTTCCAGTAGTTTTACAGTTTCAGGTCTTATGTTTAAGTCTATGATCTATTTTGAAAGGATTTAAAAAATATAATGTGAAACTAAGGGTCCAATTTCATTCTTCTGCATGTGTACATTTAGTTTTCCCAAATTATTTATTGAAGACATTATTCACTCACTGTGGTGTGCTCTCAACTCCTTTGTAAAAGATTGAGTATAAGTGCATAGATGTATATCTTAAGTCTTCATTCTGTTCCACTCACCTGTATGTCTGTTTTTATACCAATAAAAATGTTGTTTTGATTATTATAGCTTTGTATTATATTTTGAAATCACTTAGTGTGATATCTACAGTTTTCGTCTTCTTGCTCATGATTGCGTTGAGCCTTTTGTGTCTTTTCTGGTTCCATATGAATTTTAGGAAATTTTTATTTCTCTCAAAAATAACACTGGAATTTAGATAGATAGTGCACTGAATCTGAATCTTATCTTGGGTAGTGCAAACATTTTGATAATATTAAGTCTTTCATTCCATGGGCACAAGAAAGTAATTCATTTATTTGAGTCTACTTAAACTTTTGGATCAATGTCTCATCATTTTCAGTGTACACAGTGTTTACCTCCTTGGTTCAATTTGTTCATGAGCATTTTATTTTTGTGCAATTATAAATTGAATTGTTTGCTTAATTAATTTTACAGATAATGTGTCAGTGGTGTTTAGAAATGCAACTAATTTTTATATGTTGATTGTGTATCTGCACTTTGCTTAATAATTTTTTTAGTTCCAACAGTATTTTGTAGTGTTTTTGAGATTTTTTTTATATATAAGATCATATTATGTGAAAATAGAGACAATTTTGCATCTTCCTTCCTGATTTGGATGTCCTTCATATCCTTTGTTTGCATGCTTACTCTGTCTAGGATTTCTAGGACTTTGTTTGATGGAACTGATGTGAATAGGCATCCTTGTCTTTTTTCTGTTGAATACTTAGTCGTTAATAGACATCTTTCCTTCATAAATACTAGTGCTGTGATACATTTAAAGAAAGGAAAGGAAAGGAAAAGAAAGTCATCTTTGTCTTAAGAATCAATTTCTAAGAATCAAAACCAATGCTAAAAGGAGCAGTATTTTTTTTTCTTATACTCAAACACATTTGAATTGGCTTAAATACAAATATAGATTTTCAATCATAAGATGCTAAACATCAGGGTTTTTAAAAATGTATGAAGTACATGTGTCAAGCAGATAGCGATGTAGATAAGTAGATACATATGTAGAGAAAAACAAATCAAACGAGAGAAAATAAAAGTGCACAGAGCTTCACAAAACTAGTATAAAATATACACAAATTTTTCTTTTTTTATAATGTTACGCAGAGTTTTACTGCTGAATTTACACATTTCATATCTGAGATTAAAAAACATAAATTTTAGCACCAGTGTCCTTTTGGGCAATTCAGACACGGCATTCATGAAAATGTATGGTGAAGCAACAATATATGTATATGAAAATAGAATCATTAGTCACTGCCTGCAGAAGATAACGTTTACTTTTAAGCTTATGGTAAGACAGCAGTTAAATTAGTCCAGTCATGTGGATATGATGGATGTCAATAAGACAGGAGCTCCTGCCACTGCCATGCATCTTCCCCCTCCTCCTCTGCTTGTGCATGGCAGCCAGTTGTTCAGGGGCATCTCTTTCCTATCAATTAGAAGAAGAATATTCAAAAGAATCTGGAGATTAACATGTTTGGCATACTCCTATGTGTCCTTTTAATGATATTTTAATTGTATAACAACTGAAACTTAGAATGAAACAGAATTGAGTAAAACAATTAGCAATAATAATAGCTACAGCAAGAGCAACATTATAAAACTACAGCAGCCGAAATTTGTATGGTCTTTTCTGAATTCTGCAAAGCAATTTATTTTAAGTACATATATAATTTTTTTTTTTTTGAGTTGGAGTCTCACTCTGTCACCCAGACTGATGTGCAGTGGCCTCTCCTGGCCACTGCAGCTTCGACCCGCTGGATTCTGGCGATCCTTCTGCCTCAGCTTCCTAGTAGCTGGAACTACAGGCGTGCGCTACCACACCCGGCTAATTTTTTGATTTATTGTAGAGATGAGGTCTCGCCTGCCCAGGCGGGTCTCGAACCCGTGGGCTCAGGCAATCCACTCACCTCACCCTCCCAAGGCGCGGGATGACAGGCTGAGCCACCAAACCTGGCTCTATTTTAAGTATATCAACTCATTTCATTTTTACAATACTGTGAGGTAACTGTAGTAGATATTGTTGTTTTTAGCTTTAGAAATGAAGTTTTAAAAGATTAAAACGTAAACACAAGATCTCGTATACAGACAGAAAATTTAGGTGACTATAAAAGTATATATTCTTTTTTATTCAAATTAAATGATTCATTGGTTTGAACAGAGATTCATGACTTTATTTTAATTTTTAACCCAGCAGTAAATGATAATATAAATTACATAATTATATGCCAATTTTTTACCTTTTTCATCATAGATATAATACATTTTGGTCAATATTTTTAAGTTAATGTGGATGGTTATTAAGTCTTAGTGTTACTCAGGCTAACAAGTGATTACTGTTTTCGAAAGAACAACAAATTGAATAAATCTGATGACAATTTCTTAAACTTCAATACTCTAAATTTGAATACAAAGTAATTGAGTCATGCTTATTTTTAAAAGATTTATGGGATGAGTTAAGAAAGACATAAAAACTAAGACCAAATATGAAAGTACTAAAATAGCTTTTATTCAAAAATTGTTTTTAAATTAGGCTTTTTTCTCTATATAATTCAAATTCTGCATAATTCTATTTTATGAGGAAAAGGAACTCTAGATAAAATGGGATAAGCAAATAATTTTTTCAAATAAATAATAAAAAGCCAACAAGATATGTCTGCCATTATAAAATATTCTAGTAGTTTAGAGTTATTTTCTGTACAAAGTTTTAGTTTCTGTGGATCTCTCATTAATGTGCTTGTGCTTAAATGTAATAGGATTAAAAACTAATTTACTTCATTTTAACCAAACATATTTTTAGTTAAGAAAACAGATTATGTATAACTTGCTCTTTTACTGATCTGAGTTGGTCTTTAATTTTATCTTTTCTACTCCTAATTGTAGAACACTAGCCAGCAGCACTGGGTTTAACCTGATCATCAATTCTCTTTCTCTTGGTAAGAAGTGTGATTAAGTGATGTTTAAGGAGGATTAATATTGTCAAACACAGACAGTTTAGGTTTTCCCTAATGGAGCTGGAGAATAGATAATATCTTTCTCCTTTTCTTTCCATAGCTTATAGGACCGTGCTCAGACCATTATTGAATTTTCACATAAAAGGAGCTGCTTATTAAAATGAGAACCCTGGCAACATACTGCACTCTTCAGTTTGAAATCTATCTGCTAGAGTTCTACATTACTTGAGTTCTAGGAAAACATAATGTTTGCACATAAAGTCAATCAGACAGGTCATTTGGGTAAATTAACCAACTGGGTGGTCAACTTAAATGGCTCTGTTTTAAATTTGTATACAGCTACTTGGCAACCATACAGTTGTCTTGGAAGCCTCTTGGATGGACCTTTAAAAATGACCTCTGTGATGACCATGTTGTGACTGAAATCGCAGAATGGGACAGATGAGACAGATGAGGATAAACAAAGTTTTCCTTCCTTTTATTACTATTTTTTTAGTTTTTAGAATTGCATCATTTCTGTCCCCCCTTGTGGAAAAAGTATTAGTTATTAATGTCTGGAAAGTAGTTAATACTCTTCTACTCCATAATTAATTCTCCCCTTTTACTTTTCTTATGAGAAGCTTGGTGTTTAGATTTAGTCTCACAGAATAAAAGATGTTGCTTTTCTGCCTCCCTTGCAACTAAGTGCAATCATGTGATAAATCGCTGTCCACTGTGAAAGAAGTGGAAACCTTCTACCAGATTCTTCAGGAAATTGCATAAAAGGATCTGGTTGGGAGGAAGAGATCCCTTCTTTTGCCTCCTTCCTCTTGGTTAGAGCTCCTTTAGAAGTGATCATAGAAGAAAAAGTAAGAAATCAAGACGATAGAGTTTCTTGGAGAAAAGGGAGACAGAGCTCGGAGACTTGTGAGTTTAGATTGAGAGACTGGAGCTTGGAGGCTTGTGAGTTTAGATTTTCTGCACTGCTCTCCTCAGAGTTGACAGAAACAGGCCACATCAAGAGCCACATGTAGGTGCTCCTTCTCCTCCTACTCAGAACGCCCCGCCCCATAGTTCTCCCTAAACGTTTTCCCAAACACCCCCTCTGCTGGGGGTTTTGGGGTTAATAGTAGCAGCAAAGGCAAGTGACTCCAGTGTTTAAGGGAAGCAAAGGCCCCATCCCTCTGCACCTTAAACTCACCGTGCCCTGCGCCCATGAGGTTTCTCTCTTCTACTCCCAAACACTTCCCAAGGCAAGTGCTTAACGTCCCTGGGGAAAGATGACTTCATAGAGAAGACATTTTCTGCATTGTTACGTGGTGAGTCCTCAGAGAATTCCTGCAACAGACAAGAAAAGGAATAGCATCTATCGTAATACTATAAGAAAAGAATTGACAGTGGCGGGAAACTATGGGGGGGGTGGGGAGGTGAAGGGAGGTGGGATTAACAGTAGTCAATATCTGTCTGGGTACGGGAGACACTCCTTATCAACAAGGGTGCCTGAGCAAAACATATTTGTATACCTAACCTTTAACTGTACCCCACAATATCAAAATAAAAAATATTGATTAATTTAAAAAAAGGAATAGCATTTGCTCTCCGAAGCAGTATTGTTGAAAAGTTTAGCCATGCATTTAAAGTAAGCATGATAAAGAATTTTAAATAAAAAAAAATATATATATATATAGTTTCTGTTTTCTGTTAATAAAATATATTACCTTATGTTGAGTACACTCCAAAAGGACCATATCCATTATTATAAAAGGTAATACAAGCCGGGCTCGGTGGCTCAGCCTGTAATCTCGCACCTTTAGGAGGCTGAGGCGAGTGGATGGCCTGAGCCCGCGGGTTTGAGACCCACCTGGGCAGCGAGACCTCATCTCTACAATAAATCAAAAAATCAGCCGGGCATGGTAGTGCATGCCTGTAATTCTGGCTACTCGGAAGGCTGAGGCGGAAGGATCGCTGGAGCCCAGCAGGTCGAGGCTGCGGTGGCTGGGAGCGGCCACTGCACTCCAGTCTGGGCGACAGAGTGAGACTCCGACTCAAAAAAAAAAAGGTAATACAATAATGTTTTTAGAAAAAATATAAGAGAACAACTTTGTGATCTAAAAGAATAAAGGATTTTAAAGGCTTTCATTTCAAAACACGAATGATGAAAAATGTGACTGATTTTATTATACAGTTATTAATTATTTATGATCAATGAAGAAGAATTATGGTCAAAGGTAACGTAGCTAAAATAATGGAGGAACATTTACAATTTCTAAGCTCACAACAGATTGTCTAAAAGAGTAAGGGCTTTTTCAAAGCACCATTTCCCCTTCAAAAAAAAGAACCAAAGATATGGCTTGATAGGCCCCAAACCAAAGCTAACATGCATATAGAATGATGTTCCAGCCCACTGGAAATGAGAGGAATGAAAATTTAAATAAAGGCTTTCATTGTGTACTCTTAGCTTGTCAAGAATCAGAAAGTTGGCTAATGTCACTGTTGGTGTGTGTGTACGGTATAGAGACCCTTGAGTATGGCTAGTGGGTGTGTATTCTGGCTTTAACCATAACGGAGAGCACATGACAGCACTATGCCAAGTTATTCTTATGCCCTAGGAGTGGCTCAGAGAATTCTATTCCCCAGTAGTTTTTTGAGAGAAATTGTTACACATGTTCATAAAATGTTCAAGAATGCATATGGTAGAAATGTTTTTGAGGGTAAAGATTTAGGGGAATTTGGGATGCTCATCCTTGGAAAATTGAGTAGCCAAAATATGTCAAAGTTACCCGGTGAAGTATTATATGTGCAGCAGTTAGAAGCAGAAAATCTGATGTACACACAGCAGCATGACTGGATCTGTAAAACAGAGTGCTGAATGGAAACATAAAAAGACATACCTGTTATCTTGACATTGATATAAATTATATTGTAGATTCACAAGCAACACACATTTTTCAGAAATGCCTGAGAAGTGAAATTAAGATAGCATATTTAATTTAAATTAAGTAAACATATGTGAGGTCCAAAAAAGAAAACAAAGAAAGAAAATAAAAAGTAAATGAAACAAGAACAATATTTGTTCATTGTTAATAGTAAGATAATGTTCAGGTTTGGAATAAATGGAAAATGTTATTTGGTCCAAAATTCTTCATTGTCTGTCTAAGAAACTTTTGTCCGGAAGACGAAACTGATCTTTTAAGTAGAGGCAACGCATGCTCAATCCTAGATGGCCCCATGTAGTCAAGGGACTACATGGTACTTAGATGTTTCCTTCTTACTTCTGTAGGCAAATAACTATCTTATTTGAGGCACACATCATGTCCTCACAATCTTAGATTTCTCGCTTTTGAAAAAAGCTTTGCTAGATTAGAATAGGATCTTCCCAAACAACTGTTGAAAATGAAAATGATTCAAAACATTTTTTTCTATAACTACTCACCTCTTGTTTCTCATTTTTTAAAAAGTTCTTGCCTATCTGGGCTTCCATTGAGCAGTTTAGCTTGTTGGGCCTAGGCTAAATTTCGCAAGGAAAGGCTTTCTGATGAGATTTCAGAGGTGTGTTTCTGTGTATGAGTTTAATGTCAGGTTAGTTAAAAAACTGTAATTTTTTTCCCAGTCAAAACTAGAAAATCCCAAGGTACATGACACTTCAGTAACTTCAGATTAAAATCACTAAAATAAAATATCGTTATTATCTATAGAATAATGTTTACTTGGTTGCAAGGAACTAAAATAATAACACTGAACCTGTAGTGGGCTTAATCTTCAAAGTGTGCAACTTTGTCCAGCACAGAATATGACTTAGACCGTTTAAGAGCACTCCACAGTTAGAAGGTAAGAGTTCAGCAAAAGCTTCAATACAAAGCCGATTGTGGTTAGAAAACCAGGAGCTGACCTCATTTTTCCTGAAAAAGCAAAAGCAAAAGGGACCTCAAATTATACCCCTTATTCAAAACCCAACACCTAAAGCAACATTGTGACCTCTTCTCAGGTTGCTTGGGGACATAAACTCGGGGCTTATTTTCAAAATGGCTTTGTAATTGGACTCTTAATATCATGTTCTAAGCGGATTTCTCCTTGGGTGTCCAAAGAGTGCCACAGACACTTTCAGGTTAAAAGTTCCCTGCTGATGGCATCCTGGAACCAAGGTGGGAGGGCTTCAGACCACAGAAAGTAAACTCCACTTTGCTCCTCGTCTTGACTAAGCAGAATCACACCACTGCAGTGACTAGAAGACATTGCAGACGTCCCCATCACTTAAGGACTGTATCCCTTGTCTCTCCTGCTGTTCTAGGTTGGGCACCATAAAGACTGTTTTGTCTCTCATGTAACCTGCCCCTAAATGATAGTATACAGATAGCAATCTTGAGAGGTCCAAAATCTCCCAGGGTTGAATCCAATGCAAGGCTCCAGCGAATTTTGACGACCACAGAGATTCTGATAGCGGTGTGAGCATGGTGTCAGACAAACTGTGTTTTATTTTTTAACTTAAAGATTCAGTATTACAAAGCTATTGGAGTAAAGGAACTCACTTTAACATTTGTAAACTCTCTTCTGAGACAGATCGGGCTTCTTCTTCTTCTTCTTCTTCTTCTTTTTTTTTTTTTTAGTGAGGAAACAACACAAAACCATAAAACAAAAACAAAACCAAAAAGGCCCACTCTATTTCTTCATCTCAGTCCATTTCCTGTAATTGGCTGCATCCAAAAAAGACAAAGCTGAGCTACCACAAGAAAGGCTCTTGTACTGGAATTTCAAGCCAGGCATAAACCGAAGACTACTGGAAATGTCGTGGGAAAAAAACATTCTGCACGATTTTCACTCTTAAGAGCTCCAGTCTATTCTTTGAGTCAGCAGGTGATTCAAGATCGCCCATCATTAATTAGAGTTTTACCTTAATTTTTAAAAGAGGTCCATCTGAACATCTTTAAGGTATCATTGTAAGAAGTTTGTTTTTCTAATGGTATGGTCCAAATCTAAACATTTCTGAAAACACAAAATTTTATCATTTTTTCAAGTATTCGACAACCACAAAGTCTCTAAAAATACCAATTATCTTTACTACCTCTCAAATGTGGTGAGGACTTTGTAATAGAGGAAGAAAATGGGGATCTATTCTTTAGTTGCATATACTTTTTTTAGTTTATGGGCGACAAAAATTATAGATATTATGGACTCTCAGAGTAAAGATGGAGAGACCACCAGGTTATGTGGTGAAAGGAAGACAGATTGTGGACCCTGAATGGTTATGTGGGCTCTTGTGCGGGGCACATTCGCAGCTTGCCTCCTTTTCTTCTCCCTGGAGTTTTTGAGTTGACCTGCATTCTCTTCCACAGTTATCCTCACCTTTTTGTCTCTGATGTTCTTTTTCCTTAGGGCTTCTACAGAACGGACACTATTTTCCAATTATTATTCATATCTAGTATCTATGCACATAGCGCTTGACCACCTCTTCATGTTAACAGTTTTTCACATTTCTAGTAAATAGATGGGACGAAGCAAAAGAACAAACTCTGCAAAGTTCCCTGTTTTGATACCTAGTAAAATCATGGCCGAGGTTGTTTATGCTCCTATCAGGCAAGCCATGTCAGTCCTACTGTCTGTCTTGTCCTTAACCCAACTCAAGATTCAGTCTAAGTAAATTAGCATCTCCGGGTTCATTCTGGCCCGATTCAATGCCTGACTCACTTCCTCTAACCGAAATGTATTAACTATTTTTCCCCCCTCTGGGTTTTCCTCTCTGTTGGGTTATATCCATCACCATTACAAACCGACTCACTTCTTCTCATTCTTCAAAATCGTTCTTTCAATCCCATCTCCCCCGAGTTCCCTCTGCGTTTTCCAGGGTCCACAGCTCTCTACCCGTTCTCTCTGCCTTTGCTTCCTCTGTTCCCCTTGACTCCGAGACTGACTCCACTTAGCCTCCCATCCCCCCAGTCTACGGAGGGCCAGTGGTGCAACAGGGAAACTCACATTGCTAACGCTAATGTAAACATTTTAATTCTGTCTACTGTACTCTTTTGGAAGCGCTAGAAACACTTCTCTCTGTAGCTCTGTTGGTGAAAATCTCTATTGCTGCCTTTTATGATACCACATTCTTTTTTCTTACATATCTTTAGTCATTTTAAAATTTTTATATTCAATTTTTTTGCCCTATCCCCTTAAAAATCTTCGGATATTTGGTTGTCTTCACTCGTTGCACATCCACACCCAAAGCAATATTGTCAAGTGTTATGTCTTTAAACTACCATGCATTTGTGAAAAGTTTCTACTGATCGTCTCTGTTTCTGATTTCTCTTCTGAGTTCTACATTCCTATATCCGTATGGCAACTTGGCGTATCCACGCTGATGACTAACAGACATGTCAAAATTAAGATGACCGAAACAGTACTCTTGATTTTCCCTTCAATTCTACCGTTCCTTCAGACTCTCCACTTGGGTAACCGGCAGTCATGATGAGAGCCAGAAACCTGGATGTTTCACTTTCCACTGCCTGCCTTCTACCCACCACTCTTTGATTTTCCTTGAAAGCACAGGTCAAGTCATTCCAATGGCTCCCTTTACACTGCTCATGCCCTGGTTCCCACCATCACCCTCTCTCCTCTGAGCTACCGTGTCAGCCTCCACACCGTCTGGTCATGACCATCCTCATCTCTGTGCTGCACTCCTCATTCTGCCACTAGAGTGATCTTGTTTAAAGAAGGTTCACCATCACAAAACTATTTTTTTTTTTTTTTGGTTTTTAAAATTTCTTGTATTTTAGAGATGTGAGGTACAATTCAGGATTAGATATACAAATGTTCATTGGGCAGGTGCCTTTGTTGATGAGGTGTGCCCCCCCCTTCCCTGACAGTTTCCCTCAACTGCCAATCCCCCCTCCCCTGGCAGTTTTCCACTACTGCCAATCCCTTTCTTATCTTATGATAATTGTTCATGGTCCACTTATGAGTGAGAACCGTATGTTCTTTGTTTCTGTGGTAGTTCACTGAGTATGATCAACTCTAAATCCACCCAAGTTGCTGTGAAGTCCACATATTTTTCCTACTTTATGGTTGCGTAATATTCCATTGTGTATATGTACCACATTTTTTTTTTATCCAGTCCAGCTTTGATGGGCATTATGGTTGGTTCCATGTTTTTGTTATTGTGAATGAAGCTGCAACAACCATGTGTGTACAGGTATCTTTTTTGTAGAATGATTTGCATTCCTCTGGGTATATTTGGAGATTCTTGTCAAAGGTTAACAGGGTTATACTGAGGCATGTTCGACCTCCCATCCCGTCATGGTTGGTCAATAACTCAAAAAATAACAGTTGCTGGAGAGGTGTGGTGAAAGGGAACACTTCTACACTGTTGATGAGAGTGTAAACTAGTGCAACCTCTGTGGAAAGCAGTGTGACGATTCCTAAAAGCTCTAAATATCAACCTCCCATATGACCCCACAATCTCCCTACTGGGAATATACCCTGAAGACCTCAAATCACTCTATAAAAAAGATACCTGCACACGTATGTTTATCACAGCATTGTTCACAATAGCAAGAACTTGGAACCAACCATGCTGCCCATCAAAAGAGGACTGGATTAAAAAAATGTGGTACATATACACGATGGAATACTATGCAGTCATAAAAAAGAACAAAATCGTGAATTTCGCAGCAACCTGGTTGGAACTAGAGTCTATAATACTGAGTGACCTCTTACAGAAACAAAGATCTGAGTATCACATATTCTCACTCATATAGTGGACCTTGATCATCCAACATATTACCATAAGAAAATGACTGACAGTGGTGGGAAACTATGGGGGGGGATGGGACTAACAGTAGTAAACATCTGTCTGGGGACGGGGAGACACCTGTTATCAACAAGGGTGCCTGAACGAAACATATTTGTATACCTAACTTTTAACTTTACCCCACAGTATCGTAATAAAAAATATTGATTGAAAAAAAAACAAAACAAAAAGCAAAACTATTATCGAATGTAACATCCCCAGACCTTATCATTAGCTAACAATTTATGACTCAACCCTTCCTTAATTCTCAACGTTCACTTGTAGCCATTCTCTGTGAGCTGCCTGGTCTTTTCAGACCAGGTATATATCAAGTGTTTTTATTCCTCAGACCTCTGACCATGTGGGGACTTTTGCATGCAGTAATACCCTCAACTCTTCACCAGCGAAATCCCACCTTGATGCTGAGACAGGACCTTGCCACGAGGTCCATGGCCCAGGATATTCTTGACATCAGGGTCTAGTCTAGTGGCCTTTGTTATTCCTTCTCATATTACCCAGATATTGCCCTCAGAGGAGGTAACAAAAGTGGCATTAATATGCTTTTTAAAATGTTATTGTTTACTGTCTGTCTTACATACTAGATTATAAGCATCAAAAGACCAGAAACCAAGTCAATGTTTTTCAGTGGTACACATTGAGCACTTAGCATGACACCAGTGGACTTCAGAATTTATGTCTCAATGTATTTTTTGATCTGTGGCATTCTTCACTGCCACCTTAATTCCAATTATATCCTGGTCTTACTAATGGAAACATTAAGTACATTACTGCACAATCCCTATCTCTATCTTAGCTATTCTCATGTCTCTTATTCTTGAAATATAAAATGTCCAATCTGGGTAACTTGGTGACGGTAACTCCAGTTTCTGGGCGTGGGCAATGGTTGAGTCTGTACAACTAATTCTAACCAGATCCTCTTGTTGTAGACAGTTATGACCAAAATGAACAGCAGAGCTTCATGCAGTACTTCCAGTCAACGATACCCATCTGGAGAGCCTTAAGGGAAGGGAAAACAAGAATCAGAGAGTTGGCATGCCTTTGGAGTCGCTGACCGACAGCCAGAGTCCTATGGCAAAATCCGTCCAGAGGTCAAGTGACCACGTAGTCAGAGTGACATGAAAATGCACTTTCTTCTTTACATCGCTTCTCAAAACACCAGCAAAAATGAAAACGAACAAACAAAACGTTAAAAAAAACTACACAACAACAAAACCACAGAGAGCAAAACAAAACAAACAGCCCAAAATCTCGGATAGCAAGTAAAAGAGAGGACTCAAACTCAGGAAGTCAATGTCAACTTACGAGTATTGGGTAACCTGTATTGATGGGGGTAATGAGATAGCTCTGTTTCTGGTCCAGGGGTCAGTCTCCCTATAGGCCCTGGGTAGCTTCTGTCTGTGGTGGAGGGTCTAATGTTTCTTATTAACACTACAAGGTATGTCTCATGTATGACTATATACATATTCTAAGGATACTTTTACTTGCAAGCTTTTGTTTAAAACATATCTTTCTCGGTATACTCTGCCCATTGCAACTACCTTATGTGTTTTAACTAAATAAAGAGAAAATTTGAGGTGCTGTAATATTCTCTAAAATGAATCCTCTGTGTCTGCAATCTTCCTGTCTCATATAAAATATCCTACATCATGATGTTGTGGTAGGATTGGAGGAACATTTCTAACTCTGTTAGTGAGAAAAGGTCAATTTCCTGCGGCATAAGAATATTAATTCTGCTCGGCTCAGTAGCTCAGCTTGCAATCCAAGCACTTTGGGAGGCAGAGATGAGTGGACTGTCTGAGCCCGCAAGTTCGAGACCAGCCTGGGCAACTTGGCGAGACTTTGCCTGTACACTAAATAAAAAATCAGTTGGGCGTGGTAGCATACGCCTGTAGTTTCTGCTACTTGAAAAGCTGAGGCAGAAGGATCGCCGGAGCACAGCAGGTTGAGGCTGTGGTGGCTGTGAGTGTGCCACTGCTCTCCAGTCTGGGCAACAGAGTGAGACTCTGACTCAAAAAAAAAAAAATATGAATTCTTCTCAAACAGGATGTACACTACTATATTTCTATGCCACAAGATTAAAAAGCTACAAAGAGCAGCAATAATTTGAGAACATTCTGTCCCTTATTTGCAATATAATGTAGATCCCATATATAATGCAAAAATTTGCCCAGTGCAGTTTTTGAGTTGATTATAAGACATTCAAGCCAGGTTCGGTGGCTCAGCCTGTCATCCCGCGCCTTTGGGAGGCTGAGGTGAGTGGATTGCCTGAGCCCGCGGGTTCGAGACCCACCTGGGCAGCGAGACCTCATCTCTACAATAAATAAAAAAATACCAAAATAAACCAAAAACATTCAAAACCCCAGATCTCAAGGATTACAATGTTTGAACCCGTGACTCCAGCTCCCCTTTAGATAACAACCTGCTGGTAGGAGGAAGAGAAGTGTCACTGCTCCTCCTACTTTAATAGTTTACTCGTGATACTCTCTGCTTTAATGCGAAGATGACACTGAATACTTACACATCTATCCCCAAGAAGTCTTTCCCTCACTTTATTCAGGAACTTCTGCACAGTTTTCGTGTTCACTTTATTTAAAATATCAAATGTGCCCTCCAAGGGTGGATCACTCCCCATGCCCATTACATTGTTCTGCATTGTTCCCATATGGTTTCATACCATTTGACACAGTCCTGGATGCATTTTCTATCTTTGTTTCTTAGAATGTGAGCTTTGTGAGTGTGGGGCCTTGATTTTCTTCTGTGCTCTATATATACTCTGATGGAAAACAATGCCTGATATTTGAACTGACATTTCACTACACATAAATGAGTAGATAATGTTCACATGAGCGGGTGGGTGCTCAGCTTCATGAGTCATGATGAACATGCACTGCAAAGTCACAAGGAAGGACCACTTCAGACCACCTGGGGTTGCCATGATCCAAATGACACTCACAAGTGAATGTTAGTGGGGACGTGGTAGAACAGAAATTCCCACACGTTTTTGGTCAGCATGTAACATGGCGCAATCCTTTTGAAAAGCAGTTTGGCGGTTTCCTGAAAAGACTTACATTTACCTAGGGTTTCCACTCAGAGGGACATGCACACGTGAAATAAAGACATATGTCTGTAGAAATATGTGCATAGGAGTGTTCATAGCCTGATTTTTCACAAGATCCCCAAACTGGATCCAACACAAATGCCACTCAGCAGGTAAATGTGCAAAGAAAATGTGCTATGGCCAAACAGTGGAATACTCTTCAGCAATGGAAAAGAGTGTGTTACCGATGCAAACTATCCCATGGATGGAACAGGAACACTAGTCTCCCAAGGTCAAGGTGTGTATCAAGGATTCCATTTCCGCACCATGATCAAGAAAGAGTCAGTGAGTTAATGAGAGGTTGCTGTGCGCTGGGGTGGAAAAGAGAAATGACTGCATGAATGACAGGAGATGTCTTTGGGGACGGACATGTTTGAAAACTGGACTGTGGATGATGCTGTAAATTTACCAGAAACAATTGAATGTTACACTTAACACAGGTAAATTTTAAGGGATGTAAACTCGACTTCAGAAAAAGCTGCTGGAAAATCAGACCCTGATAACAAAGTAGGACTTCAACGACTATTTGGTGAGTCAAAGTATAAGTAACTACAGCCCTTAACAATGTGTACAACTTTAGCAGAAAAAAAAAAAATCCATGAACGTATTTTGCCTATGAAATGTGTGTAAAAATAAACATAATCTTATGCAGCAAAAATTACTTAATTGGAACACAATATATATATATGCATGTATATGTAGGTGTAAATATGTGTGTATGTGTATATGCATTGTAAAAATATATAAATGCATTTCCAAAAGCTTAGTATTCATATTGCAATGTAAGAGGCAAACGAACCTGAGGCATATACGCGATGTTTTAGACGTGGTTATAAATTAGAGGGAAACAACAGACACCATATGGGTATGTCTCACGTATGACTATATACTTATCCTAAGTAAAATTTTGCTTGCAAGTTTTTACTTAAAACGTGACTTTCTCAGTATATTTTGTCAATTGCAACTACCTTATGTGCTTTAAATAAATAACAAGAATATCTGAGGTGCTGTCATATTCTCTAAAACGAATCCTCTGTGTCCACAATCTTCCTGTCTCATATAAAATATCCTACATCATGATGTTGTGGTAGGATTGGAGGAACACTTCTAGCTCTGTTAGTGAGAAAAGGTCGATTTCCTGCAGCATAAGAATATGAATTCTAAGCCGGGCTCGGTGGCTCAGCCTGTAATCCCGCGCCTTTGGGAGGCTGAGGTGAGTGAATCGCCTGAGCCCGCGGGTTCGACACCCGCCTGGGTAGCGAGACCTCATCTCTACACTAAATAAAAAAATCAGCCAGGCGTGGTAGCGCGTGCCTGTAACTCCGGCTACTTGGAAGGCTGAGGCAGGAGGATCGCCAGAGCCCAGCAGGCGAGGCTGCGGTGGCCGGGTGCGGTCACTGCACTCCAGTCTGGGTGACCGAGTGAGACTCCAACTCAAAAAAAAAAAAAAAAAAGAATATGAATTCTGCCAGGAACCAAAGATCCCAGAGAAGAGAGCTGTGTCCACCCGTGACCCTGCTGTAGTCCTGGTGGTCCGAGTACAAAGGTTTGATGGAGAGGGGCTTTTGCAGTCTTAGTGTAGCAGTCCTACGATCAAGAGCCGCTCAGATGTGATGGTCTGCTGAAAGAACAGGCGTGTGGGGCTCCTGCAAATTCTCTGGCCCCTGTGCCTGGTGTGCTCTTTTCCGCTTCAAGGGAAAGAGGGCCTTTATTTCTGAGCATTTTAAAAAACAACATGGGTATCTCACATCCTAAAGCTATTGATGAAGCAAAAAGGGAAAAATAGCAAACTTTGAGGCTGTGATAGAAGCTTTTTCCTGCTTACATGAACCCTTATGAAAGAAGTGCTGTGCGACTTGTAACGGAGAGACTGGAGTTTTAAAAGTTATTTTTAATCATTGAAACTTGCTGTGTCAATGAAGCTTTGGCTTTAAATCCTTTCATTATAAACGTTGAGTCTTGTTTTCCCATTTTAGAAATTATTCTCCGTTTTGTCATTTCCTCCTTAAAAGGAAACGGTTGGACCGGGCTACCTCCTCCCACCTCATGGATGGGAGACATCGCTTCTTCCCGGGTACCCTAGAATCAGCTAACAGTCCTGACTCAACAGCTGAATGAGACTAAGGAACAGGTTTGTGAAGAGAAACGCTCCCCGAGAACAAATGGTCGGGCCCCTGCCCTCCGTTGCCTCCCTGGGGTGAGATCCCTGCAATTGACACAACTGTTCACCTCTTGTCGTAATACACAATTTAAAAACATGACTCAGACAGGAAAGTCAAGGAACAAAAGTGTGCTTGATTCGTTCTTGAAAAGTAACGGCTTGCGAGAAGGCAAACCACTTTCATGTCATCTGAACACTGAGGCTCTGGTGACGGATCTCCCCAATCAGACTGCTCTCAAGAAAGCCAGCAGTGTTTGCCATGTGTGGGCAGTGCTGCATCGGTGGTAATGGCCGTTTGTCAGGGATATTAAAATAGTCTCTTCTCATGCAGATCCAAAGACCACCTGCCAAAATTACTAATTGGATATTTGTTCTCCAAATTATTTACATATCTGCCAAAAGTGCTTTTGAAATTTTTGGCATGAGTTACTCTGGATAAAAAGAAATATGAGCTGTAAAATAATAAAATAAAGTTGAAAATAGTAGCTTAGTGTGTTTGATTTCTTTATGGGCAGCCAATGCCTCTATTATTCAAAGTAATCTGAATCCTTTAAAAACGATATGCATGAGGTACAAAGGGTAAAACGACCACAGGAAACCTATCGTAACAATCTTCTTCATGTTCAAAATTTCCTACAAGAAGGCTTCATTTGTTATTCACCGAAGAGAGTTTAGTTATAGAAGTATGATAGAGTCCTCACTCTTGGGCAATTTTATTATTTGGAAATCTCATGGCATGGAACCAAAGGAAAGCATCAGAAAAATGTTCTAATGTATATGAATAAATGAGCTTTTCAGCGGTGAGTATAAGCAGACGTTTACTAAAGTAGTTCTTAAAATTACAGAGTGCGTACAGAAACTTTTCACAAAAACATCTGTAAGGACAACAGGGTTGGCTGGCATTCAGAACAGCAATAGCTTTTGGTATGGATCTACTCACATTTTCCCACCTCATTTTTGTTCCCTTCTTTATAATAGCAACTTACAATAAGGGATAAGGTATTTCTCCTTTTAGACCTAAGTTACTTTTCACCTCCTGACTTTAAGGTTTTGCAGCGGTTTGACTTAAATTTTCAAATTGCTCAATTCAACATGAATTCGCGACCTTTATTCCATATCAGTGAGGGCAGTCTAGTATCAAGCTTTTGTAATCCCTGGAATAGTCCCAAATGGTGTAAGAGCCAATAGATGGAGCATCGGTTTAGATGAGCAACAGACATGGCTAAGAGCCGACATGCTGAAGGAAATCATGTGCATTCCTACTTTGAGATAGAATCTCAGCTTCTGTAATGATTCGCACATTTTAGTTTGAAGACTGATAGTGATCTATGATCATTTTTAAAGTTAATTATCTGACAAATGTGCAGAGTGATCATGTAGTGACGTTTTAGGCAAATTTCAGTGACTTATTTTGAGAATTGTCTCTTAGCATATTTATATACCAGGGATGCCAAAAAATGTATACACATCTTAAATGATGTTATCTGTGAATTACTTTTAGTTCACTGTCATCAGAAGTGTCTGAATGCTGATGGGAACCACTATGAGCCCCTCTTATCGTTGCAGAAGCCAAATGAGTCTTGTATTCATCTTTTGTTATCACTATATATTAAGTATTACAATTTTAGTACAGCTTTTTTCCTTTTTTTTGAGTTGATGTCTCACTCCATTGTCCAGGCTGGAGTGTAGTGGCATGTTCACGGCCACTCCAGCATTGCCCAGCTGGGCTCCGGCGATCCTTCTGCCTCAGCCTTCCAAGTAGCCAGAACTACAGGCGAGCCACTGGGCCTGGTTAACTTTTTCGTTTATTGTAGAGACGAGGTCTCTCCGAGGTGCTTTGACTGATCTCGAACCTGCGAGCTCAGGCAATTCACTCACCTCGATCTCCCACAATTTTTTCCTTTCTTAAAATGTGTAGACATTTTTGGCACCCTCTGTATATGCATATATGCAAGTGTGTACCCAAGATGGCAATGTCTTTTTTATTATAATTTTAGCCTAGATTCAAGGGACACTTGTGTAGGTTTGTTATATGGGTTTTCTGAGTGATGGTGAGGTTTGGGTGTCGGTTGAGCCCGTCACTCAGGTGGTGAGTGTGCTACCCAGTGAGTGGTTTTACAACCCTTCCCCCTCCCCATCTCCCCTTTTAGGAGTCCCCAGCATCTGTGTTTACCACCTTTACGCCTGTGTGAATTCTGTTTCTAGCCCCCACTTATAAGTGGTGACTCGCGCTGTGTTCAGCTTTCTGCTTCTGTGATAATTCACTTAGAGTCATGGTCTCCAGCTGCATCCATGTTGCTTCAAAAGATATAACTCTGTTCTTTTTTAATCCTTCCATGGTATTCCACGGTGTGTATGTACTACATTTTCTTTACCCAGTTCATGGTTGATAGGCATCATTGATGGGTCCATGTTTTTGCTATCGTGGATAGTGTTGTGAAAAACAGTGCAGTTGGTTTTTTGCTGTAGTTGTTGTTTTTTTTTTAAATTTTTTTTGGTAAATGCTCCATTGGGTGTCTACCCAGTAGCAAGATTTTGGGGTCAAATGGTAAATCTCTTTTTATTTCATTGCAGAATCTCCAAACTACTTTCTACATGGGCTGCACTAGCTGGCATTCCCACTAACAGTGTACAAGTATTCTCATTTCTCTGGAATCTTGTCAACATCTGCTGTTTGTTGATTTTTTGATAAGAGCCCTAAATGGCAATGGGTTTTAATGAAAAAATGGTATCTAGTAAGGAATAACTTAATTTAATTAATTAAATGATCAATTGATTTTGACATTTTGTCTGACAAGATTAAAAATTAGTACCTTGAGAAGGAAATCCTTTTAATTACTGATGTACTAAATCTCAAATTTTAGGAATCCAGCTGCTAAGGTGATGCAGAGCAACAGTGAAAGTAGAAAAGTCTGCTTCCCTGGGGTCCCATTTGCAACCCTTGAGGCAATGCTATTCTCATGCTTTCCCCATAGACCTTGGTTCCAACCTTTCATTGAAACCTGAAAGATTTCAAAGGTGGCCATTTTAATGAATCATACCACAGTATGAAGGTAAGGCATTGCTATTTCTTCCTGAGGTTTCCTTAAGAATTAAGGATGAAAAATATTTCGTATCCATTAAAAGACTTCTGAACATAAACTACGTGGTTGCTTGTATTCAATATATCTGTGCTTATCACTGCCCGAAACTCCTGGCCCCGCCTCTATGTAGGATGGTGACTTCTCCCTGGAGGGACCAGAAGAAGGAAAAGGAAGCAAAGAGTGTTTTTCCTTCTAATATCCAATCACTTAATTCATTACAGACTACTCTTCCCCCTCACATTCAATCTCTTTATTTGCCAGAATAATTTGCATTTGGCTCTACAGCTGAATCAGACATTAATCAAGGGTTTTGTGTAATTAAAGACAGTAATTATACAGAAAGATAATTGCTTTTGAATGTGCTTCCTATGTAAGTTCTTATAACTCAACCTCTTAGCCTTTATTCTTGATCTTCAGATCTGCCTCACTCTAAATCATTTTAACTTCCTCTGACTTTGGGACATTTCTCATCCTACCCTCATAGACACGAATCTCTGTAAGACCCAATCTTAGTCAGCTCAAGTTGGATTGCACACTATCATAGACTGGGTAGCTTAAACAATACATGTTGATTTTCACAGTTCTGGAAACTCGAACGTTTGAGGTCAAGGTTATGGCACACCCATGGTTTGGTGAGGACCCTTTTCTTGATTTGTAGGTGGCAAATCCACCTGGTGGAGAGCAGAGAGCATGTCCAAGCTTTGCCATTATCTTTTCTTATAAGGGCACTAATCCCAGCAGGAGGCTTCAACCCTCAGATCTGATTGTCCCATCTCTAAATACCATCATGTTGAGGGTCAAAATTTTAACACATTGATTTTTGGAGAACTATAAACACTCAGTTCATAGCAGATCTCCAGTATTATCAGTGTTATATTTCATCCAACTTGGGTTGTCAGCCTGAAATAACAGTCAACTGTAGTCTGTATAAGACTAGGTCTTAAATATCAAATACTCTCCTGCCTTGGTGATTTTCAGAATTTCTTGTAATTGTTCTTGGTGTTGACCAAGCAACTATTGGATCAAAAATAAAATAAAATTAATATACATTTATAATCTCATATTATAAATGTATATTGCAATCTCATATTATATTAGGGGATATTAGGAACAGTGTAATCGAAATCTATATAGAAGAGGGAGACACGCCTACTTAACTGTGTCTTAACTTTTTAAATTTCATTTATGATGACACATCACATGGTGTGTGTCTTTTACAGAGCCCAATTATGTTCTGGAATTACTGTATCTTAACTATGAGTAATGTTTGTCTTCACTCAGAGCCAATGAATCTTTTAGAAAAATGTCTCCCACCACAGTCTGGTAGCAGAAGACAGGTAATATGAATGTTTTTGACTCTTGGCTACAAGCAATCTTCAAGATTGAGAAGGGGTATCCTATTTTTTATTAATCTTTGACACTAGATTTATCTCTAGAATGTCATCTTGACAATACAGTATTACCCTTATGCAGAAGACTCTATTCTTTTTCTCAATCTTCTCAATACATTTTTTTTTAATGGTGGACTTTTGAGATTTGGAAATGCTGCTGTATTTCTTAATTAACTCTTTACTACATACACATTGATAGACATTTCAGTTCCTGGAACACATTGTATCAAACTCATTTTGGCATGGTTATCAAGTATTCACTTTACTTGGGAAATGTTGAGAGCTGAGGGATAAAGAGGGCTTTCCTCTGTGGTCTCTTCTTCAGAGTACCAAGTTGCTATCTTTTTACTCGACTTCACCAAAACTTGAGTCTTGACATTTTGCTCAAGAATTTATCTTCAAAACATAAAATGAAGCAGAAAGAGTAAACATACAAAATATTTCTTTAATTACAAAAAAAGATCGTGTGCACAAGTTCTCAATCTGAACTTCATGGAATATGGACTGTTCAAAGATGGCTCCTTATAGATGGAAATCTGAATAGCAGTCAACCACAGCCTGTATAAACCCAAATCTTGAATGTCAAATATTCTACAACAAGTGTTCAAGGGACTGATCGTGGTCAATTCTGCTGAGAGATATACATGAATATTTTAAAGTTAACAACAGAAGGGAAAAAATAGAATAAAATATTTTGAGTTGAACACATGTCAGATTTTTTCTTTTAAATATTCTTCAAAGACCCAGATGGAATTTTACTCTGACCATTTCAATTTGCCTATTCTTCCCCCACCATGAAGTTATGCCAGAAATGCATAAAGCATTGTTGATTTGCGGCAAACCCTTGGTCTAATATTGGCAAATTAAAACTGTATAACTGTGATGATTGTATCTCTGCTAAGTGAAAGAGAACAGAGCTTTTAGGGACACTTGGCAAGTGTCCACATACCACACAGAGGCATGAGTGCACTGTTCCTCAGGCCTTTCTTCTGGCAGACGGAAAATGGTGTACAAGGTGTGGAAAACGTGCTTGTCAGGATCTGTACCTCCTCTGACAGGAAGAAAGTCAAATCGTGTTTATCCATCTTGTCTGTTTGCAACACCAATGCAGCTGCAGTCTTGAATTTGTTTACGCTGAAGTTTGGGAGGAAAAGAGTGTCTAGACAAAAGAATGGTTTGCGAGCTTCTTGCCATTGTCTGTCAAAAGCATGTTCTCTGTGCCACGGTGCTGCTGTTAGATGCATACTCTTCAGACTGAATGAGGTTGCCGAACCTTCACTCGAGGAGAAAAATAGACATTCTGTTCAGCGACAAGAAAGCAGGGAACAACAGCACTTATAGCTTTAAATACTTGAGAATGAGGATCAAATTCTTCTCTTCCCCTTCTCGCGCTGGCACTGACACAGATGTGTAGATAAGTCCAAGAAAAATACAAAACATCCAAATATTATGAACATAAGTCATGCTGGTCTCAAAATCCCCACAAGATACATCATCATAACAGTTGGCTCACACGTCCTTGAAATGAAAACGAAAATGCTGAACAGCTTTGCGTATTCTAAGAAAAAGATTATCCAAAGATGTTGACTATTATTATTTTTTAAAAGTAATTTGGCCATTTTGTTATTGTAGGGTAGGGTTGGGAAGTTTCCTGCTTACTTTCCAACTCTTTGATGGATCTGTTCTCTTCACAGATTTGGAATCAAGTGTTATATTCAGATCATGTTGTTAAGAATAGTATTGCAAAACAAAACTTCTTTATAAATTCTGGGAAACAATTTTCCTCAAAAATAACTTTCATATAACATTTACCATAGAAATTTTTGGCCTATTTTTGTACTTTATCTATTTTTCTAACTTTTGTCATGTGATAGTGAATACAGACAAATAGAACTTCTTATTTCACTGCTTATGTCACATGTAAGAAAAGTTGTCTCAAATGTTAGGAAAATGGTTTTCTAAACAAGCTAAAAGAAGAGACTTCATGAGTGCTTCTTAAATGTCGGAAATTCATGGGAAAGAATCGCTTTGGAGTAAGGGCATGCCCAGGGTGCTAGAATCAGTAGGAGGGAATGCATAAAAGTTAATATGACCATCAAGATGTGAGTGACATCAAGAGAGTCTGAGTGCTTAGACTGTTTCTCCAAGGGAAGTTGTTTGTCCCATAAGTGTTGACCCAGACAGCTATGAAGTCTCTGCATCTAGAAATCTGTTTAGCACCAGCTCCAATGTATACATGGAATTTATCCACTTTCCTTCGTCTTGACTTGCCGTCCCTGGTTCCAGCTACTGTGATCATCTTCAGGGGCTGCTGGAATCTTCCCACTGCGTCTACTCCTGCAACCCCAGTCAATTGCCCACCAAGCAGCCCGGGGTGTGCCTTTAAAAAGTGTGTTACCTATATGGTGAAGGAGTAGAAGCCTATAGGGTATGACTTAAAAAAATAAAATTCTTTTTTACAGACACACACACACGCGCGCGCGCACACACACACACGGGAGCATTTGTGTTTTTTTACATTCTTCTTAGAGTTATTTCTTTCCTGTTTCTTGAATCAGTTGCAGGTCAGATTTCATAATAAGGCTGCATACTTTTTAGTTATTTTGAGACAATATGATGTCAGTTACAATCACAAGAAAAAGTTTTGTTTTAAAAATGAGCAGATGATACTTTGAACAGTATCTTAAAACAACAGCAACAACAACAAAACAGGGTCTTTTCTCCTGCAGCCTGGTTTTTCTTCAAGGTACAGGAGCAACCCTGCAAGTGGTGGGCATCATCTGCGTCCCATCCTCTGTGACACAACAGTTTTTCCTCCCTCTACTGTCAAGGAGGCTGCCATGGGATCCTCCAGATTTGAACCACGGATGGAAAGGAAAACTAGACTCAGCCAGGAGAGACCTCCCTTGGCTGACATTCCTGTGATCTGGTCTCGGTGCTGTCATGGCTAGACTCAGCTCTCACTTTCTCTACCTGAGCACTTTCAAGTTTCCTCAGAAAAGTGCACAATGAAAGATTCCAATACAATTTCTGTGATGTCAGTGGTTTTTACTTCTTTTACTAGTCCCTGAAGAACAAAAACTTAAAGATTTGTGAAGGTTTGTTTTAAACCAAAGAAGGGTGAGGAGGGATTGAGACCACACAGACTGTCCCTTTGTGCTGAGGTCTTACTGTCTCTCCACCTTCATACATTTTTTCAGACAGCTTCAGGCTAGCTTCCTCTCCTAGGAAACAGTCTCACCAGGAAATGTCACCTTTTGCACCCAGCTCGGTGGAAGCCCGGGGCGATCTACTTCCACATGGGATCCTCTGGCAGTTAGCAAGAGATTTTCTTTTTTTTTCCTTTTAAAGATGTGGGGTACAATTCAGGGTTAGGTATATAAATGTTCACTATGTAGGTACCCTTGTTGCTGAGGGTGCCCCCCTTCCCTCCCCTGGCAGTTGCCTTCAACTGCCAATCCCAGACCCCCTCCTCTGGCAGTTTTCCACTACTGCCAATCCCTTTCTTAGAGTACGACGATAAGTGTTCAAGAGCTTTTCAGCCTCAGATGCCTCCTCACTGCCTCTCGCAGAGGACCAGGGAGGCATGGCGCCTTTCTGTGCATTCCCCTCCAGCCCTCCCCTTGACTTGAACTAAGGGAGATATGGGTCTCCATAGAGTGTCACAGAATCCAGAGAAACTCTCTTTCTCTCTTCTGGCCTTTTCAACATCAGCTTATTTGTTCCCCCATGGATGCTGGCTTAGGAGAGGTTAAAAGAACAAGAGACGTGCAACTGCAACATCCGTTCTTTTTTTTTTTTTTTTTTTTTGAGTCAGAGTCTCACTCTGTCACCCAGACTGGAGTGCAGCGGCCGCTCCCGGCCACCGCAGCCTCGCCCTGCTGGGCTCCGGCGATCCTTCCGCCTCAGCCTTCCGAGTAGCCGGAATTACAGGCCTGCGCTACCACGCCCGGCTGATTTTTTGATTTATTGTAGAGATGAGGTTTCGCTGCCCAGGCGGGTCTCGAACCCGTGGGCTCAGGCCGTCCATTCACCTCAGCCTCCCAAAGGCGCGGGATGACAGGCTGAGCCACCAAGCCCGGCTACATCCGTTCTTTAAGGAAAGCTGTTTGGGCTACCAGTCGATGGGTCCCCTTATCTTTCCTAGGTGCTGATGTGTCTAGTTGACTACATTTAGCTGCAGGGAAGGCTGAGAAGTGTATCCCTTCCTCCTTCCCCTTTGTGTGACCATCACGAGAGAACTGGCACGGGCATACGTAGGTGACCATCACACGCCTCCTAGCTCCCTTTAACATTAAGAATAAAATCCAGATTCCTCAGTAAGGCTGCAGGATGCTGGATTCTTTGTCCCTGCTTACCTTTTGGCCTTACAGACTTCTCCCTTCTCGGGGCTCCTCTGTCATACAGGGATTCTTTGTGTTCTGAATATTCCGGGCTCATTCCAATTCTCCCGGTGACACCTCTGCTTCTTTCAACCTGCGTTTTTCTTTCCTTGGATCTTCTCATTGACAGCTGCTCCCGGTCTTCCAGACCTCAGCTCAAAATCTGCATCTTCAATGTGGACTTCTGTCTCATTCAGAGCAGCAAGTAGCTGTCTTCCCATTCTCACCAGGCCTCTTCCACGGGTGTCCTCATCCTCCCAGCAGACATGTCATTGTCTTGCATTATTCATTGGTTGGCTTCCTATCTGCCTCCCTACACTATCTCCAGAATGATGGGGGGTGTTATCTGTCTCCCTGGTCAGTTAAGCCTCAGTACTGATAACTCTGCCAGGCGTGTGACAGGTTCTCAACATTTTTTAAACCATGTATTCATGTATTAATACTTTTCCAATGTAAAACTGCTGCAAATGCTAATGGTGTGTTTGATTGAATGTTTTATGAAAGCTTTTTGTGGTGCTGCTTGTGGTTGTTGCTTGTCTTCACCCAACCCTCAGTAAAAAGCTTTTCTTTCCAGGTGGTCTTTTAACTCAGATAATCTTAATGTTTGTTAAAATCATTCTTAAAAATACTATTGTTTCCAAGAAATAGAAACTACTACAGTTTACTTTCCTTGACAAATGCGGGCTGCATAGATCTGGGAACAATCCGTAATTCTAATGTTCTGCTTTAAAACGCTTTTTAATAGTATGTGAACTATAGAACCATTTAAGAAAATGAGACAATGAAAAATTTCTAAGTTTTGTTTCTATTTAACTAAATTTTTACAATTCCAATTTTTAAAAAAATTTACAGGATAATTGCTTTTAGAGACTCAATAACTTAAGCCATGATTACTTTGCATTTTCCTTAAAAATGCCATTTGTTTTCCTTAAAAACTCCCAAAGTCACTTAAATTCGCTGAATCGCTCTCTTAACGATCTAAGTCATATTTTTCCTTCCTCTCCAGTAGTCCCACTATGCTCTTTGAGCAAAACTCATGACGATCTTTGGTTGCATGTTTTGAGGTCTGGGAAAACTAGCAGTGCATGTTTTTCCATCATGCATCCTTCTCCTTCGACCCTGTCATGTGATTCTTTTTAGAAGCACGTCGTTGCTTACGTAAAACTGAGTGGTGGAAGACAGCCTTCTCTACACAACCACTGGTCGTTGGAGTTTGAACCACTCGAACTGCATTGGTATACTGGTTTGCTGAGAGGGGGGCTCTTCAGTCCTTTCTCTTCCGACGTTTATTTAATGAACAGCATTCATTTATATTTTCTGAAATCAGATATCTAAGGACAAGTTTTATAGGTTTCACAGTTTGAGAAAGTGTCTCTAAATGATTCGGGTCATCTGATCGTCTTGAGCTGCGTCTGTTTCGGTGTGCCTCTTACATAAATGTGTGTATAGAAATGCGGTGCCACTTCGGGGAACCAATGTGATAAAACCTACTTAGCTTTCAGTAATGCTCGCATGGTATCATTTGACCTTTTCTTTTATCGTTTTCTAAAATCTAAATGTCTTATGCAATGATTTTGGAGAGAGTTTACGGTTTTCTTTATCTTTTTTTGCATCTTTGGCAAATATCTCCTGGGTGTTCTCATTCTTCCTGCCGTCTGTTCTGCATCTCTGCCACTTACAAATGACCTGTGTTTGCAAAAGTTCTCTAGTGGAAAACAGTGTCTTTCTCTCAACTGTCTTAGCCTTTTGAACTACCTGTCTTTTAATCTATTTTTTAAACCACAAATTGTGCATATATGAGGGCCAGTGCATTTGTGTGCAAATAATCAGGTATTATCTTAAGGCATTAATCTTTGTCTATGTATATGCCTCGATAATCCTATCAGATCATAAATATTTTGTGTGAAAAATACTTTCATGTGAAAATGCCAAATTCCTGCCTTCAGTAAAAAGTTGATAGTACTCATCTGAACATATATGAACCCTACATTCTGTGAAGTCCCTTGATGTCTTTAAAAATATTATCCCAAACAGTTTTCTTCTTTTTATTTTTTTGAGTTGGAGTCTCACTCTGTTGCCCAGGCTGCAGTGCAATGGCATGCTCACGGTTACCGCAGCCTCAACCTGCTGGACTCTGGCGATCCTTCCGCCTCAGCCTTCCAAGTAGCTGGAACTACCGGTGCGCGCCACCACACCTTGCTAATTTTTTGGTTTATTGTAGAGATGAGGTCTCACCGAGTCAAAACACTTTTCAGTATGTTCATCCGCGCTGCATGAGTCTCTACCTCCATTCCTCATCTCTTTCTATCACATTATCCTGCTTTATATTTTTCAAGTCAGGCATCTGTTCCTGAATTTTGAAAGTTGATATATTACATGAATATATATAAATAAATAATAAAAAATCTTATATTTTGTTATTTTATTTTACCTTATTTATTTTGAGTTGGAGTTTCACTCTCTCGCCCAGGCTGAAGTACAGTGGCACGCTGCTCACGGCCACCACAGCCACAGCCTGCTGGGCTCAGGTGATCCTTCCTCCTCAGTCTTCCAAGTAGCTGGAACCACAGGCAAGTGCCACCATGCCCTGCTCATTTTCTGACTTATTGTAGAGGCAAGGCCTCGCCAAGTTGCTCAGGCAGTCCTCTCGCCTCAGCCTCCCAAAGTGCTGGGATGACAGGCTTGAGCCACCACGTCCGGCCAACACCTCACATTTTAAAAGGTAGTATGTGTCGCCTGTTTTATAAGTGAGAAGACAAGGCTCAGTCAGCTGAAGGGAGAGCCGTGGGAGTAAGATGGAGCCTGCCCACTGCACCAGGCAGGGAGACCACCGTGGGTCTGAAGATCCTGCTTTGGGAAGAATGTGGTGTCTGAAGAGTTGCAATCTGAAAAATACAATGACATTGGGAGTCTCATTCATGATATTAAGGGCGTTCCAACACCCGTGAAGAGATGGCCGTCCGTCAAAACGCAACATTTAGAAACCCACAGACAGGGTGCTGATTGGCATCAGAAAAGTTTCTTGGCTGATCACAGGAGCCATCAGGACCATCAGATGCTTAGAAACCATCATCACCGTCAGGAAATCCAAACATCAACCCAAATGCAATGAATTAAATAGGAACATTATCATTCTCAAAAGGCAAAATTTAAGAATTAAGATTATAGGAATAAATTAGACATGAATGTATCAGACTGGGTTGTCAGGTGAATAGTAGAAAAGTAACAAGGCAGCTAGTTGCAGAGATCTACAAACTAGTCAAGAATATCTCATGCATCACCTATTTGGGGTTAGAATTGGTTCTCTTGGCCTAGGAAACAGGTTAGGAGATTAAAACTGTAGGGAGGAAAGTTTGTAGACTTGGAACGCTGGCAGAGGCTGACATAATTATAAACCTTTATTAAAATATACTATTTATATACTATATTAGCAAATATTTTAATCATGAAATAATGTAACTATATTTTGTGGCATATAATGAGCCAATTAGCATACTAACTACATAATCTTCCAACATTGTCTTATCTCCTTACTGATTTTTCCCATATTGGAGTAGCACTTGGACTATTATAAAACTTGGATTTTATTTTAAACTGAATATCTTTTAAAAATGTAGACAGCTATAACTTTAAAATATTCTATTATTACAGCAAGTGAGACGTATGTAAGAGGCGTGATCCATGAAAAGTGACTATGTAAATATTCAATGAAAGCAATAATATTATTACATTTTAGCTCGATTCATGTATATGCCAAGGTTCTAACTTCTCTGGCCTGCTTTTATTCTGCTAAAGAGAGAGCTTAACACGTTTTTAAAGAGACACTGATGAATATCTCCTTGATGCAATCAGAGTGATTACAAGGGGATAATTTCACAGTACTGTGGCTTCAAGGTATTCTCTCCTATGGAATCATCAGAACCCCGCCTTTAACAGGATATTAATGGGGGCAAGGTGCCTCAGTGTACAGACCCTTTCATCACTCTGAGTTCAAGGCCAGACGAATAACAGGCACAGAAATTCTTCCCACAAACCGTCTATTCAACAATTTTTCCCCGAAACTTAGCAAAATTCTTTATAATTTGACAATTAGGGTTTATTATCTTTACCTATAGCATATAAACATACATAGTGCCAAGCATACTTAAATGCTTAAGATGTATTTTCAAGTCTAAGTAGCAAGATTATATTTATAAAAACTTTTCTGCCAAATTAATCTTTTTGTCTTTCTCTCTCTCCCTTTCTCTATTAAGGATGCATTTTTCTATTTCCTTAGTCATATATAAAACACTCAATCACCCATATACATATATATTTAGAAACAAAATTCTAAAATTTAAAATAAGCATGCTTTATGCCAAACACGTTATTAAGATACCCAATGTTTTCTAAATATAAGTCCAAGTTTTATACATAACTACTTTGCAGTATTTTCTACAAGTTAGACGTTAGAAAGTTAGCAACAACTCATTGTGAGGACACATTGACTCAATGTCATGAAAATATGTGGGGGAATAGATACGCCCCTTTAAAATGCATGGTTTAGAAATCCCTTTTATTACTCCCTCATTTCCGAATAACTTTAACCTGGAGATGTTTAAACCCTCATCAGGAAACTCGGCAACCACCATTCATCAAAGGAGCCCTAGACGCGATGTCTCCACTTGGAATGAGGCTCACCACTTCGATGGTAGACACCTGTCCATGGTAACAAGACTAAGCCCCCCCGCGTCATTATTCACGTGCACCATGGCAGATGGCCTATGACGATGACCTTTGGTCATTTTGGCCAGTGAGGATTTAAAGTTAGCTCGTAAATTGCCAATCGGCTGAGCCATCTGGCCTTTCACGGTGGATTTCCGAAAGTCATTCACATGGTTTAGGAAAATAATTTATTGGCCACCTATGTTTTATATATTTAAGGCTGTCTGACACTGATAATCTGTAAACAATTCAGGATGTCCAGCAGGAGAGAGCTCTCAGCATGTTCTATGTGGCACGTGTGCAGGGTATCTTGGAGACCTATAGGTTCAGCATATTTAAATTCCTTTTACATTAGATGTTTTGACAACTCGTATATTTTCTGCTATGGGAGTGAAGGAGCGGTAGAGTATAAATATGCAAAATGTGAAATCACATGGTGAACAACTTACACTTTGGTTTACCCAGAAATTTCCCTAAAATAATTTTGCCACACTGATGACGTAGGTTATTTATACTTTTCTAACACACATATTTTGGTATCATTCTTGGGATTTTAAAGTAGAGTTAGAAGAATTTATATCAAATTTAAGAAACAACAACATTTTAACTTGGTAAAAGATTCTGATATGTCCTCATTCTCATCTTGACTTCCAGCAGAGCATTTCTGAATTTTCACATTTTAAATACGGGGATACCTGAAAAGAATGAATCTCCTGGGCGCTAGTGGTGATTGTGAAAACCTAGGGTATTTTATGGTGGTGAACACTTGAAATTGGTGTTTATACCTGTGAAACTTAAAAATGATTTCCATGAACCAATTTATGATGAAAGATAAGAAATGATACTTTTTCTTAAAATAAACATGATGCATTGTCTTGTGTAAAACGATATTCTTGATAATTTATGAAGCTAATACAGCAAGCAATTGTTTTCTGAAAGCAAAAGTGTAAGTAATGAATATACCAAGGGACAGCCAATGCTTTACTCAAACCAACTGCTTCCTTGGCAAGCAGTCAATATGATTTATTGGCTTGTTTTTTTTCAATTTTTTGTGACTATTATTATTAATATTATTTAAAAAAATAGGAATCCTCGGCAGAAACAACCTGTTTTAACATTTTTCTCCATGTCTTTCTTTTTCTCTTTTTAAACTTCAACTTTGTGGCTGCTGAATTGGAAATGGTCTTTGACTTTCAGGAGATCGCCAGATGAAGGAAGGGTAACCATGGCACTTGACTTCTCTGTGTCTTGGCATTCTTTCTGGAGACGGCTTCTCACTACGATTGTGGCAGTGTGAGAAGCTCCCATCCATCTGTCTTCAGGCTGCAGCGAAAGCGCTGCATCTGTGGTTGCCAAAGAGGGGAGACAGTGGGAAACACTCCACAAGTGTACAAAATAAGATACATGATCAAAAGTGAAGTAAAACGATATTTGACAAAATTGTGAATATTTGGAAAGACTTTAAGATTCTCTTCTAATCATAATTTTCCCTTCACCCTGTGAAAGGCAAGAGGGTATCCCAAACGTCAGTCTGGTGACAGCTCATGTTTAAGACATGTTTCAATAGGTGCATGCCACCCTAAACAATAATTTACCTATTATTTTACATTAAATTGATTGGTTATTGGAGACCTGGGTGGAATTTTTTAATGCACATTTCATTGGTAAGGCAAGACTTAGGTCACTATCAACTCTATAACTAAAACAAATACAATAAAAAATTTTAAGAGAATTCAAGCCGAAATAAAAAGCAAGTCATTTCCAAACTCTCTGGTTTGATGTCTTTAGTCTGTGGCTATCACTACCTAAAATCATCTGGCCACGTCACATTTTGGTACTGAAATGGGTGTTAGATGTTAGATGCTAGTTGGTTGGTGTTTAGTGTTAGAAGTTCGGTATTAGATGCTAGAGAACTAAATTTGAGTCCCAGACCAACATTTTCCGACTCATGCCTCTGGGGAACTCACAACTGCTTGACTTTAATTTGCCTGTGCTTAAAACATGACTTATCTTGGAAGGTCACAAAGGGGGTGCATGAAAAATGTCATCCCATAGCTCTCATGTGCAAATTCCGCAACACTTTGTAATTGCTATCATCGTGGAGGCCAGAGCATGACACGAAAATATGAAAATATTAGTCAAAGAATGCCAATCTAGCATGCTGCCCGGAAAATCCCCCGGCATCCTTGACTTTTAGAAATATGAAGTCCATTATGACATGTTCTTGGTTCTTTGACATCATTTTCTCCTTCTCACTTGAATTTATTTTAGATTCAAAGAAAATAGTTCATAAATCGGCACCAATTTTAATAAAACAAAGAAGGAGTAATTCTTGAGTGAAGTTCTATTTTCCAAAGACAATACCTGTGCCATGAACTGTCCCATGTGCTCATCACACTCGATGGGCTTTTGTGACTATTTCCACCCATAAAGTACAGTGGGAGGAATGCCAGGTGAATTTTGAGGGCAGGCCAGAAAAGCCGCGCGTCTGCCAATTTGTGTGCCAGAACCCATCTGGATGCCCGAACCTTCATGGGAGGCGTCTGAGGTGACGTGTGAGGTGCCTCTTGGGCGACAAAGTCCAAGCTAGCTCCACAGAGAGAGACCCATGGAGAAGCTTTAAAGGTGAGAAGGAGAAGGTTCCGGAGATGACCCAGGTTTTTCCATGTCTCCCTCCATGGCCCCGGCTCAAGGCTTCATCGGACCTGGGCGAGAGAGCCCAGCCAAGCCCTGCTCGTGGAAGCCGGGAACAATAATACATGATCTTCATTGATTTAAGCTTCTAAATTTCAGAGTCATTTGTTCTGTAATAATAACTAGCCAGAAAACATTCCAAGATGATACAATTCTTGATATTCTGTGCTCATAGCTATACATATATTACAAACGACTATTCCCTTTTCTTTCTCAAATAGTAGTAGTCTATTGTTCTGTCTGGAAACCATTATTTTCCCAAATGTTACCTTCCGTGCATCCAAAGACTTGCTTCATCTTATTTTGGGGGTGGGGAGCAGTGCTATTATTTTTATGTGTGTGTGTGTGTGTTTTTCACTGATAAAACACTTTGGAAGTATGAGATACTCTTAAACAGAAAATTCACAATAACGCTAGTTTATAGCTTATTGTTAGGTTGAGATTAATTTTTAACTAAAAGTGCACATTATAGAAAATTCAGTCAGAAAATGTTGACATTAAAAGAAGAACATGAAGAAAATGCACTACCATCTTAAAGTTTTTCCTCTAATTAAAGAATATCTGGACTATTCTGATTTCCTTTTCCTGTTACAGAAGACCAATAAAGGGAAAAAATTACATAATTAAAAATTATTTTGGA
Organism: Carlito syrichta; assembly: GCF_000164805.1. Classification (NCBI taxonomy): domain Eukaryota; kingdom Metazoa; phylum Chordata; class Mammalia; order Primates; family Tarsiidae; genus Carlito; species Carlito syrichta. The sequence goes on from NW_007247465.1 coordinate 509,844, forward strand.
GAAAAATTATTAATTGAAAAAATAATTTGGGGTATGTATAGATAGTTTAGAAATTTGTCCTTTACTATAGCAGAATTATCAATATTAAAATAAATAAAAAGAACTACTCAGATAATATTATTTTTCTGCTATCATCTTGGGAAAAAATAGTCAAATTATTTTTAGAAAAGTAACCAGAGGTATAATAAAGATTCGTCACTTCTTGAGGTTAAGTTTCTCTCTACTTAACATTTTTTTCTCTTTTAACTACTGTCCACATTCCCACCCCTTTTGATTTTTTCAGAATTACCAGAGCATTAAAATGTGGTCACCTGGGCCTTTTTCTCAAAAACCTTACAACCAAAATACAAATTTAAGAAGCATTTAGAAAAGCAAATTTTTATGTGCTTTTACTTTTAAAGACTGGTAACAATAAGCAACACCGAATTCTGCCTATGTAGTTTGTGTTGAAAGTGATTCTAAATGGTCTATAAAGACTCTGAAGATTTATTGTAGGAGAGCAATACAAATTCAGAATCACATAAAAATTCAAATAAAACATGAATTTATTTTGATACCTTCTAAATGCCAAAAGAGCAGTACATTTTTCTTTCATTGTTTTTGTTCGTTTGCTGTTCTTAGTTTTACAAATAACGTTTACCCTAGGCTATCACCTATGTTAGGCTGAGCTTCGATCTGTGGCTGATCTGGTGATTGTATTGTGCTTCAGTATTTCTTCACTTCATCTTACTCCTTGCCCCACAGAGCTCTGAGCGTCTTGTCCTTTAATACACATCTTTAGAATGGGCACCTTCCTTCTGATGTTAAAAATTTTCTTTATATGGAAGTTATTAGATTGTATGGTTCCATAGAGTGCGCGCGCGCGCGCACACACACACACACACACACACAGACACACACACACACACACACACACACACACACACATACATATGAGAGAGAGAGAGAGAGAGAGAGAGAGAGAGAGAGACAGAGAGACAGAGAGACAGAGAGAGACAGAGAGAGTGCGCGATGAGTTATTTTTGTTTCCAGTCAGCCATAAACTTCTGTGTTCATCAGAATCAAGACACAACTATTTTTAAAAATATTCTTTAATAGCCGGGCTTGGTGGCTCAGCCTGTAATCTCGCACCTTTGGGAGGCTGAGGTGAGTGGATGGCCTGAGCCCGCGGGTTCGAGACCTGCCTGGGCAGCGAGACCTCATCTCTACGATAAATCCAAAAATCAGCCGGGCGTGGTAGTGCAGGCCTGTGATTCCGGCTACTCGGAAGGCTGAGGCGGAAGGATGGCCGGAGCCCAGCAGGCCGAGGCTGCGGTGGCCGGGAGCGGCCACTGCACTCCAGTCTGGGCGACCGAGTGAGACTCCAACTCAAAAAAAAAAAAAAAATTTATTTATTTTAAATAATTATAATAATGCTCTATCTGAAGCAAAGACTGAAACGATAGCTCTGTACACATAAAAAATATAAAATAATGTCACTAATTTTAACGAAAAAGTATTCTTTTCCCGATAGGGCAAGACGTGCTAATCCCAAGGCTTTTCTTCCTGTGGGATTTAACCACACACACACAATCGCCCTCACATGGCACTGATTTTTAGATTAAATTTAGATAATTTAAATCTTTCACTATGATGTGCTCATTCTTGACTCAGGAGAGAAAAAACATTTTCAGTTCTAAGAGAAAGATGATTAAGACATTCGTTATGTGTTTCTTTTTTTCCTTTTCTTTTTTTTTTTGTCCCCTTCCAGCTTTTTGTTTTCCCTTGAAACATCATAGCATATATTGGTGGTTCAGAAAAGTCTACGGAAATATCTTCCAGAAATAGTAGCTAAAATATAATTACTATCTGCATGTCAGGACCAAACTCCTCACCAGTTTACTGTGGGGGTTCTCGTGGCTATTTCACTGTTTGTTTTTATTCTTCCTCCACTAATTCCCCTCAAATTTTCAGTAAAGTCTATTTATAAGAGCCAAGTATTGCTGCACTGTCATTGAACTTTTATTTTTTATTTACTTATTTATTTATTTATTTATTTTTGAGTTGGAGTCTCACTCGGTCGCCCAGACTGGAAGGCAGTGGCCACTCCCGGCCACTGCAGCCTCGACCTGCTGGGCTCCGGCCATCCTTCCGCCTCAGCCTTCCCAGCAGCCGGAATTACAGGTGTGCGCTACCACGCCCGGCTGATTTTTGAACTTTTAAATAACGAACATTCACACATTCTCCCAAATTGGTCCTTTTGAATTAGAGGTTTTGAAAATTCAGATAAGCTCTACGCCTCATAGTGTTGGAATTTTGTCTAAGGTTCTAGAACATTTATTGTCCATGTGTCCAAAATGTCATATAAAAATAACCTTTTGTTAGAAATAGGTTTAAAATATTCATTATAGCTCTTTATAATGCCAGAAGAAAAACAGAGAATTTTAATTGCTGAGCACAGTACTCAATAAATGCTAATAAAATCCTCTGTGCAGAATACAGGGGTTTGTTTCACTAGAAAAGATTTTGAAATATTTTGCTTTTTACATTATGCCACGATGGGACAGGGCATTGCCTGCTCTCAGAATTCAAATAAAACACATAATTTTGAGTTAACTCAAATTTGAGTCATATAAACATTTAATTAAGAATGAATAAAATATTGTACTTGGACAAAAAAATAAATAAAAAGCATCTGTTGGGAAATTTCTGGAAGCCAAACTGTATTACATTCTGTTATAGGCCTTTTTAAAAGAAATGTATAACATAATTTAAAGTGACAGACATTTTTCCTTATAAGCACTGCCAACCAGTTTTATAGATAGCGTTATTCTGGAATGCTACCTACATCTTGCCAAAGTACATATCAAGTAATCTTCCCCCTCACCTTGCCCCCGGTCTGACTCTGCCCACCTTGTAGAACTTGACTTTTGTTAAGAAGTTGAAACACACAAGACTTGATGTTACTTGCCCTGAGAGCACAAAGTGGAATCCATTTCACTCCATGCAGCAATCAATCAACTCTCAGATTTTCTAATTCGTGTTTGGTCATTTACTCAAAAAATATGTGTTTCGACTTTTAAATAGTAACTCTTAAAATAATAGAATGCAGGTATGGTGAATGAAGAACAGTGTTCACTGATATTTATGAAGGATGTCTTTAAACATCCCTAACAATCTAAGTAAAAAAAATTTAATGGGTTAATTCACATGAGAATATGTTCTTGTTCTCGTCTATGTGAAGTTTGAAGACAACATTTCAGAGATCACTGCTTGCTTTTATAGCCGCCTTTACTGAGGCAAAATTTATATGAAATTGAATGCACCATTTTAAGTGTGTGACTCAAAGAATTCTGACAAACATATACAGTTATGCAGCCGCCATCGCCATCATGACACAGCACAATCCGTTACTCCAAAAAAGTTCTACTGCACACCTGTAGAGTCAGTCTGCCTCCCTTACACCCAGCCCATGACAACTGATCTGATTTCTATACCACAGTTTGGCCTTTTCCAGCATGTCATCTAAATGGCATCCTACAGCATGGACCTGTTTGTATCTGGCTTCTTTCACTTAGCACAATCTTTCTGAGATTCAAGACTGCTACATGTACTCATAGTGCATTGTTTTTAATTGCTGGGTAGCTCCTCACCATGTTAATATACCACTGTTTGTTTATTCATTCTCTGGGTGATTACTTCCAGTTCTTCTGTAAATTAAATAATGTTGCTTTGAACATTGGAATGCAAGTCTTAGCGTGAATACGTGTTTTCACTGCTGAGTCTCCTTCCACTAAACACCAGTAATGACCCCCTCACCTCCACAGGTTTAAAAAGTCCCGAGGAGTCGAATTACTCCCAAGGGAATAACTGCCTTCATCACTGTCTACCTTCTGAATAATCTTGACTGAGTTGAGTGTCGATGCTGTTACTGCGTGTTTTCTATCAAAGGTCTCTGAAACAAATTGCGGTAGTGCTCAGATCAGTCTTCCAGTGACTGCACAATTGCTGCTTTTCACTCAGTGCTCTCCAACCTGGAGCCCCACACATTAATCTGTGTTTGGAATTCAGTTTTCCACTGGAGCACAAGTGCGCTTTAACTATTTTGATAATAAGATAGGTTACCGATTTTGCATTGGTTGGCAAGGAACAGAATGAAATGTAAGGCCAGTGATTACATGGGGGCCCTTTCTCTACAATTTTAAATGTGAGATCTAATTTCTTTTCAGGACCACCATGTTGCTTTTCATCTGAATTGTGTGTGTGTGTGTGTGTCTCCATTTCCTGTGTGTGTGCTCTGTAAGCTGCCTTGATTCTTCCATATGTAAAGCAAGGTTAGAGAGAAGAACTGAGATGGAAACTACGGTGTATGCAAAATACGTCAAATTCTAATATTGTAGGTTTTGCTTAAGAGTGGAGTATTCTGCAGAGATTTCAAAATCTAGAAAAAGTGTGGAGCAACAATAGTTGGAATTTAAAATTACCTAAGAAGCCAAATTGTCTGCAACTAATAATAATTAAGTGTAATAAAAAGGGACTGATGTGACATGGGTTTCACGTGTAAGATAAATTTCATCGTATCTAGGTCATACTTCCTTTTGTCTGATCAGTAAAGGAACACAACACATAGTTATTCAAAGTCATGCTACCTCAGATTGGTAGAAGAAGGTGAAGAGACTCCAGATAAAACAGAAACACAGAGAGTGAGTACCTTTCATTGACTCACTCTGTCAGTATTTGGCAGCATACTTTTCTTGAGTGGAAAATATCCGGTGGGTAGAATATTTGGCTAGATCAATGATTGGCATAGCCTCTCTCAAAGTGAAAACTGACAGAAAGCAGATAGAACAGGCATTTTTATGATTAAAAACGACCACTGTGAAAAATATAAGCAATGTATTTTGTCAGAGTTAACTGGTTGCCTTAGAAACTCCAAGAACACTGGTCAGAAGATATGTGTCAGCCCCATATGACCTAGCTGGTATTAAAAGATAACAACAATTCGATGTCCGTAAAATGTTTAGTTTCTCCTATGACTATGTTGAGTACTTGATTTTATCTCAGACACAGAAGTCTTCAGTTGTGTGATACGATCTGATGTTTGATGATAACAACAACAAAATAAAACAACACAGAGGAATCTTATTATTGTATTTACTTAGAAATGAAAACTTCCCGGAGGAATCTTGTCTTGGTGTTTACCTGGATACAACACATCTTGAAAAATATCCAAAAATATGACATTTGATTATGTTATTCATACTATTTTTTTCCCATCTCACTTTTTTCTACTGCCTTGTGAAATTCTTGCTTATCGGTATACAAGCAGAAACACGCACATGTACACGCACACATGTATACAGTCAGACTGAAATACTTGAACAAGAACAAGAGACTTCTTAGCTTATTGCGTTCACAGTCACATCACTACTTTATTCTTCTTTTATTGTCAATAAAGGTAAATAAAAAGGAGTCTAACTTTTTTTTTTATACAAAAGCTCCCCAGGGTGTCAAAGGTCATAGAGTGGTATAGCATGGCGGGTTAGAGTGTAGACTCTGGGCCCAGACTGTGGTGTTCTACCCAAGACCCTCCTTTTGCAAGCGACGTGACCTTGGCTTTGCCAGGAGGAGCAAGGAAGCGCCCACCTCATATGTTAATACAAAGATTTCAATTTAATTGAAGTGTTTAGAAAAATGTCTGACCTAAAGTGTGACATAAAATAACACGTTATTTGTTTGTTGTCTATTTGGCTCAGCTTTTTATGTAATAAAAAAGACTGTTTTACTTCTTTCAAAGTAACTATCTCCCAGAGTATTCGAATCATGAGTAATAAACATGCTGTCCTCTTGCAACACCAGCTGAATAAAATTTAAGACTCTGGCCCACACAGCGCATAAACAGTGTTGCTGCTGACGTGTTGTTTCCCGTTCTCTTCTCCTTGGCCCATCGCAAAGGTCCCAGTGTGGCTCTTGCAAAGGGATCCAGGCAGAGAACAGGAAGAGATGAGCTCAGAGAGTCAAGAGAAGGGGCATCTTGGGTAGAAACCTCGAGCCACAGAGGAGACATGCTCTGTAACTCTGACAAAGGCTTTGTATTTCTCTCAAAATGGCATGTGGAGAGGAGCGACGTGGCCAGATGAATGTCTCTAGAGAATTATCCAGTATGGAGTACTGAGGAAACACTGAAGGTGACCGGGATGGAAACAGGCAGACCATGTGAGAGGTGATTACTATCACACACTCAGTCAATGGTGGCCATCTGGACTGAGGCAGTGGCAAAAAGGGTGACTTTATGTCTGTAAAAGCTGATGCTGATATTTTTGCAGATTATGTTTTTTTTGTTTCATTTTTTTCTGGTAATTAAGTTTTATTTTATTTTATTAAAGTGTGTGACAAATTTAAATTTAAAAAACAAAGCAAAGCAAACAAAAAAAATGGGGCTTCTCTAGGTAATTTGAGATGAGTTGCCTTAGAGAACTGAGTCCAGGATAATTTATATTCATGTATGTCACTCATTCTCTACTTTTTCTCATGTGTTACACTGCCAATTTATTGTATAAAGCTTATGTTGTCCTACTGAAAGACCCAGAACACTTTAGCACAGACACACAAAATAAAATTACAGACAAATATATTTGATCACTATAGATGCAAAATGCCTAAAAGTTTTAGCAAATAGAATTCTGCCATATATAAAATACATCTACATCTTAACCAAGTGCAGTTTATTTCATGTATGAAAGGCTGATTTGACAAGTAAAAATTGATGAATGTAACCTACCATATCAACAGACCAATGGAAAAAAACCACATCATCCTATCAATCAGTACAAGGACAAATTTAACACCCATCCTGATGCAAAAAAAAAACCCAAATAATAATAATAATAAAAATACTCTCAAAAATAAAAAGAATAGAGGGGAACCTTCTCAACTTGTTATAAAGCATCTCCTGAAAACCTTGAACTAACAGTATACTGGATGGCAACATAATTATGCTTTTTCCTCTAGGATGAAAAAAGACACGTTAATCCCTTGTCTTCGCTCAAAGTCAACAAAGCGCTAGGCATGAGTTAGGGTTTATCTGAGAAGCAGAGCCAGTGGAAAATAGCCATCGATTCCTGCAATCAAAGAAGCTGAATGTCCTATGCCTTGCTGTCTGAAAGAACTGGAGAACTAGGAAAGCTGGTGATGTTCTGTCTGAATTCTGAGACCTGAGATTCCAGAGTGCTGGAGGCGTCAATTCCAGTCCAAGTCTAAAGGTCCAAGAACCAAGAGCACTGGTATCTGAGGCCAGGAGAAGACGGATGTTGAGATCAAACAGAGCAAGTTCATACTGCCTCCTCTTTCTGGTACCGTTGAGACCCTCAGACTATTAGAGAATGTTTCTCTTGCGTTGGTGAGAGCAGACTTTCCTCCTCAGTCAATTCATTCAAATGTGAATCTCTTCCAGAAACACCCTAACAGGTACACCTAGAAATAATGTTTTACCAGCTATGTGGGCATTGCTTAGTCCAGTCAAGTTGACACATTAATTGCTCATCAGCAAGCTGGAAGTTCCAGCCAGTGCTATAAGAAATAAAAGAAAATAAAAGGCACACCAGTTAAAAGGAAGAAATAACATTGTCCCTATTTTCAGAGGATATGATCATTTACATAGAAAATTCCAAGGCAACTTCAAAAGACATCTTGTACAACTAGTAAGAGAATTGAGACAAGTCACAAGATATGTGGTATGACTACTAAAACTTATATTTCTATTAATAAAGGACATGAGGACTTGAAAAATTAAAGAAGAAAAATATCATTTATAATCACTCAAAAAAAACCCCAAAGTGCAAATCTAATGACATATATACTTATGCTAAAAAGTACAATATGTTGAGGGAAGAAATCAAATATCAAAATAAATGCAGAGAATTACCATGTATTGAGAGGGAAGTTTCAACATAGTAGAGCCATCATTGATCTACAAACTGATATATAGAGTTAACACAATTTTCTTCAAACTTGAAATAATTTTTGGACATATATTCTAAAATATTCGAAAATGTGTATTAGAAGGCAAAGGAACCCAAATGACTAAAGCATGTATGAAAAGAAAGAAAATAGGAAGAACAAGTCTACCTAATTCCAGCCTGCGTGGTACTGGCAAAGTGGCCTTTGTATAGACCGATGGAATGTACAGAGTACCCCGAGACAGAGTCACAGATACACCTGATTTTAGACAAATATGTAAAAGTAATTCATTAGAGGAAAGTGTGTCTGTTGAACAAATGACATCAAGCAACTGGATATCCTCAGGTAAAAATAAACAAACAGAAACCTTAGACTTATTACTTGCACCTTATACAAAAGTTAACTAACCCAAAATACATCACAGTCTCAAATGTAAGACATAAAACTATAACTTTAAAAACAAATAAAATAAAAAAATAAATAAACAGAGCTATAACTTTTTTTGAAAAACAAAATATAACAGCAGTCTTTGAGATCTGGGGCTAGACAAAGAGTTCCTTGACTGTACACCGAAAGCACAATTATGAAAAGAAAAATTGATATGTTATGCTTCACCAAAATGAAATGTCTTGATCTATGCATTTCTGGATCTTGGTTTATGAAGATCCTGTTAAAGGGATGAAAAAGTGAGCGACACACTGGGAGGAAATACTTGCAAATCACACATCTAAAATAAATCCTGCTATTTAGGATATGTGAAGGACTCTCAAAGCTCAAATATATGAAAGCAAACAATCCAATTAGAAAATGAACCGTAACTTGAAGAGTACTTTTACTGAAGAGAATAGATGCATAAAAAATAAGCATATGGAAAGATTTCCAATGTCATTAGTTGTTCTAGAAATACAAATTAAAAACACAGTGAGCTTCAAGAACGGCTACAATATAAAAATAGCGATAACTCTAAATCCTTCTGGGGGTGGAGAGAAAATATATTACTCATACTTTGCTGAGGTGAATGTAAAATATTATTACCACCTGGAAAATCATTTGGCAGTTTCTTAAAAATAAACAAATCCGGAAGAAGAAAACATGCAGCCATCCGAAGACCCAGCATCTGCCCGCCGAAGCATTTACCTCTAAGAAAAAAGAATTATTTACACAGAAACCTGCACATGAATGTTTATGGTAGTCTTATTCATAATAGGCAAAATTGTAAACAACCAAGATGCCCGTCCTTGGGTGATTAAGGTTTCTGTTTAAATAAGACATAAAACTGAATTTTGATAAAATGTAGAAAAAAGAATGGGCAAAACTATTCAAGATAAATTTTAAGAAGAGTAATGAGGAGAAATTGTATCACTAAATATTAAAATATATACCATAATAGGCAAACAATGTGTTATTATCACAAATATTTGATATAAATAAAACAGAAAAAAATGCCCAGAAAATAAATGATTTTTTTGTGTAAATTACGTTTGTGTATTCTATTGCATATTATGATATGATAAACTACTTATATGAAGGTTTAATAATATCAGCAAAAAGAAACTAAAACAGCCAAAAGTATCCAGTGTCAATATTCATAGTAATGAAAATCATATCACAGATTATTTTTCTTATAATTTGATACTTAAAATACACTTGGGCTAGGTGATATTGAGAACGTAAATTAATAATGCCCCATATTAATATTGGAAATTGAAGTTTATTTAAAAATTGGTAGCCAGCTGGGCTCGGTGGCTCAGCCTGTAATCCCGCGCCTTTGGGAGGCTGAGGTGAGTGGATTGCTTGAGCCCGCGGGTTGGAGACCCACCTGGGCAGCGAGACCTCATCTCTACAATAAATCAAAAAATCAGCCGGGCTTGGTAGCGCATGCCTGTAAATCCGGCTACTGGGAAGTCTGAGGCGGAAGGATCGCCGGAGCCCAGCAGGTCGAGGCTGCGGTGGCCGGGAGCGGCCACTGCACTCCAGTCTGGGCGACAGAGTGAGACTCCAACTCCAAACTCCAAAAAAAAAAGAATTGGTAGCCAATGCCAATTGATTCAAGATTACATTTCTAGAAATCTACTGCAAATAATAATTTTAAGTGTATAATTTTTTCTTATGCAATAGTCTAGCTGATAAAAATGTTACTTATAATACTGAAATCTGAAAAATTTATAAATAAATAAACACAGCACATATGGATTTGTAGGCATATTTATTTTAAAATAATACAGTGATAGTATAATACATGCTATGTAACAGTAACATAAAGGCATTTTTATATGAAGGAAGTTTCATACATATTTTACATTATTTAATTTAAATATGACACATAAATATGTACAAGTTGTATGCTATAGATACTATATGTAAGCACAAAGATAAAAACTGGAACACCATTTACAAACATAATGATAGGGCTTATCTCTGCATTGTAACAATGTTTTTTTTTTTTTTCCATATTTAGGTCTAACGAATGCTAAGGAAACCAGAAATGAAGACGCATTCAAATCATCATAGGGTGTAGGAAATGAATTAGGTGGCAGGATTTATTTATTGATTTATTTATTTAGACTTTTAATTGCTTTATTCTAAAGATGTGGGGTACAATTCAGGGTTAGGTATAGAAATGTTCATTATGCAGGCACCCTTGTGAATGAGGTGTGTCCCCCTCTACCTGCAGTTTCCCACTACTACCAATCCTTTTCTTACAATATTACGAAAATTGTTCAGAGTCCTCTTATGAGTGAGAACATGTGATACTCAGATCTTTGTTTCTGTGACAGATCACTCAGTATTATAAGAAATACAAAAGATTATCAGAGACTACTATGCACACTTGTATGGAAACACTCAAAAACTTAAAGGAAATGGAAGACTTTCTGACCTCACACAATTTCCCCAGGTTGAAAGAAGAAGAAATTGAGCCGTTCAATAGATCAATAACAATCCAGCAAATTGACTATGTCATAAGAAAACTATCTACAATAAAAAAAAAGTCCTGGACCAGATGGCTTTCCAGGAGAATTCTGCACAACATACAAGTTGGAACTGATACCAATCCTATTGAAAGTATTCCAGACAACTGAGAAAGATGGAACTCTCCCCAAATCACAAATGATGCTGACATCACATTGATACCCAAACCAGGTAAGCATCCAACAAAGAAAGAGAACTACAGGCCAATATCCGGGATTCATTGATCAGAGACCTGGACCTCCCGAGATGCTGGTGACCTGGACAATCCTTCCATAACCCGGCGCAGCAGGCCCAGTTTCTCCACATTCCCTTCAGTCTGTCCCAATTAGTTCATTCTAAAGAGGCCGAAGAACAGACATTCCGACTCAGAGGCCAAAAGGCATCTGAAGATGGGCTGGATTTGCCGAGCAATCGTGACTACCCACCAGTAAAATAAACGTCCATATGGGTGTGCATGCAGAGGGACATTTGGGCAAGGGTGGGAGCTGTGTGGCGTTCTGCAGTCATGTATCGCTCTCTTCCGAGAGATTTACTGTCAGACTTCATTTACTGATATTTCACAGACAGATGGTTTCTTTCACTGGCCCAGGACCCACTTCAAAGTGTTTTGATTCCTGACCAAATCGTATATCGTACTTCCTTTAGGGAGATTTTCTTGCCAGCTGCAGACTTTAAAACAAAATCCAGAATCATCAGAAGGCTACACAACCCTTTCCACTGAGCGGTCTCCACGAGAGCAGATAGGCTTCTTCACCATAGCAACGTATTAGAAATTAAATCATATTCAATACTTCCTCAAAGACAAAATTAACATTGTGGGAGAAACTCTGATTAGGACAACTCGCAGGAAATGTAACAAGAAAATCCACAGAGATTCCTGCTTGCTATTCACATTACTTTCAAGCTAAAACTGAAGGCACTGAAGAATATACTATTTTTCCTTTTAATTTGTGTTCGCACAGGCTATTCAGCCCTAAATTCTTTCTGCATTAGGGTTTTTTTCTGCTTGATTAGAATCTGAAGGTTGCAAGATATATTGACTTTTGTACAGTATGAGTTTAAGATCTGGAAGAATTTTCTAGACAAAAAAATGTTTACTATTACATTAAGTAGTTTGAGTTTGCAGGAAAATGAAGATTTCAAAACCACATAACTCAAATATAAGACAAGTGATAGTGGACATTATTAAAACAGTAAACAAAAAACAATCATTATAAGTTTTCAATTCTTGTAATACTTGTTTTCTTCCTTTAACATTGCTTTTTCACTCCTACTTGACAGTAACTCTTCCACAGTTGAGGACGGGCTCACATCTGGGCCAGGGAAGGCTGACTTTCAAAATGTGTGTGTGTGTGTGTGTGTGTGTGTGTGTGTGTGCGCGCGTGTGTGGCATATAGTAGGCAATTCTCACTAATTTTAGATCTTAGAGATCTCATACATACAGGCAATTTTCATCTTTAGTGAATATAAGAGAAACTCAGATATTAATTGCAGCAATTATAGGAGCAGAGTTAATCAGAGCAAAAAAAAAAAGGTTATCCAAATTGTGGCTTCTTGAAACAATACTAATGGAATATACCATTCTACTTGGGTTTGATCATACTAAAAATAAGTAAAATGTGGCCTAAAGTCTTCCTTCACTAAAGAAATAAACAATTTAAGTAATATTTTAAAGCTATCCTTTTCCAAGTGAATGAAATAAGATCAACTTGAACTTTAAGTTTCATTGTTTTAATTGACAAACAATTGTGCATATTTATGGAGTATAATGCGATATTTGGATACATGTATACTTGGTGGAATAAGCAAAGCAGGCTAATTAGCATATTTGTCAGACAAATACCTATCAGTTATTTGTGGTGAGAAGATTTAAAATCTTTATTTTTTTTTTTAGCGATTTTAAAATAGTGCATTATCATGAACTACAGTCATGGTTGCCAGAGCCTGTTCCTTCTGTCTAGATGAACCTCTGTGCTCTCCAATCAGCATCTCTCCTTTCCCCCAGCCTCCAGCTCCTGGTAACCACCCTTCTACTCTCTGATTCTGCAAGTTCCACTCTCTTCGATTTCACAGGTAAGCGAGATCAGGTGTTTGTTTCTTGTGCTGGCTTATTTTGCTCAGCATAATGTTCTGCAAGTGCATCCGTGTTGTTGCAAATGATAGAATTCCCTGTTGTTTTTTTTTAAGGCTAAATAGTGTTTCTCTTTGTATATACACCACATCTTTAACGCGTTCACTCAATCCTGGACAGTTAGGTTGTTTTCGTTTTTGTTTTAGATTAGAAAATATAGTTTATTTAGAAAACAAATTGTAGAGCGAGAGAGAGAGCGAAAGAGGAGATTCACCTCCCCACGGTAGGGTAGAGGGCCAAAACTTAAGAAAACATGGCCTGGCTATAGCTCAGCAAGCACATGGCCACATCATAGCTTAGCAAGGCAATGGCCAATTAGGTTGTTTTCATACCTTCGTTATCATGGATGCCGCGATAGACATAGGAGAGCAGATATCGCCTCAACATACAGATTTCAGTTCCTTTGGATGCATACCCAGAAGGGAAGTTGCCGAGTCACATGGTAATTCTATTTTCAGTTTTAGTTTTTCTTTTTTTTAGGAAGTTTCATGTTTTCTAAAATGGCTGCACTTCTTAGAATCCCACCAACTGTGTCCAAGGGTTTCCTTTTCTCTGCATCCTTACCAACACTTGTTATTATTCATCTGTTTGAGAACAGCCAGTCGAATAGGTATGACGTGGTATCTCACTGTGGTCTCAATTTGCTTTTCTCTGATGATGAGAGACATTGAATGCTTTTGCATAAGTCTGTTGACCATCTGTGCATCTTCTTTGGAGAAATGACCATTTAGGTCCTTTGACCATTTTTAATGGATTCTTTGTTTTCTTGTTATTGGGGAGTTGGAGTTCCCTGTATATTTTGGAGATTAGCACCTCATCATGCTAAGCTTTGTTCACCCTATTATGGCTACTTGGTATTGCGTTTTCACATTCACTACCAAGATTTACATTAAACAACCTTTGCTCATTGTGCAATTCTTATGAATGCCTTCAACTGTGTCAATAACTTTAATTTAGCAAACTCTAAAAATGAACTGGTTTCATTTTTTAATCATATTCTTTTCTCTTTTTTACTAACTCATTCTTACCTACTCAACTTCTGCCGTTAACCACCTTGGCACTCAAATATTTTGACTTTCTCAAAATCGATGAACTATTCTCAAATTTCCCTTCTTTGCTCTCCAACCCATGTTCAATCGGCCCTTATATCAGAACTTATAAGCCCTGGAGAGGAAAATCACACAGAAGCAGGACAGCCTGAGGCCTCACTCCTGAGGTCATGGATCCCAGTCTTCAGACACTTCTTTCAACATGGGACCAGGCGATTAAGAGTTCCTGTGTGTCCTCCTCCTATCCTTAACGACTCTTCCTACTTGTTCGTAAATAGGAATCACTGTCTCCCGCCTTCAAAATCTTCAAGCCTCCAGTGAGAACTTCCTCCCACTCCTCTCCTATCCTGTCCCCCAAGAGGTGACTCCTTTTTTCTCTTTCCGGCCACAAGTATCTAAGAAGCATCTACTAAAATGACATTGTAGATCCTTCTGCCTCAATACTTTTCTCTATTGGCACCATCATAGTTATCTGACAAAAGAACAGAGTGTAAAGAGTATCAAATGCTGCAAATACCACAGTATCTGTCAAATGATGAAATAATTCTACTGACTGATAGAACTTGATGATTCTTAAAAAGTGGGTTTCGGTTTCGTCAACTGCCCCTTCCTATGACAGCAATCTGACAACACAAGTTTATAGAATAGAAAATATAATTTAAAATGTCTTGTGCAATTTTTATTTTCGGTATTTTCAAAAGTTCCCTGGATCCCCACTTAATATTAGTAAGGCCATACAAATTTTTATGATTTATATCAAGTTTGGGAAAACGTTTGCATTGCTAGATTTCAGATCCCATCACAACGATGGGTAAGTTGGCACAGTGGAGGGGAGGAATATTCTCTGCAGTCCTTACTACTGCATGATGGCTTGTGAGAATATAACTACACAGTGAAATAACTGTAAACTGCAAGAACATATCCCACGAGACCAAAACTAAATGCATTTCCAACTCAACTTCCTTTAACCAGAGACGCAAAAATGTCTGTGGCCACTGCAGTGCTACCTTAGATGAAAGGATGTCGTCTGAGGGAGGTCTCAGTGGAAAAAGACAGTGGTCTTTACAACTGTGGCTAAAATACCTTACGTATGCACATTTTACAGACACATGCGACCACACAAAACCATTTTTAGGCTCCTTTCAGGGCCTTGGAATACAAACTTGAGTGAGTGAAGGGTCTCAAAGCTTCATTCACTTCATAGTAAATGTCCTCATACATACCTTTATTATATTTTTGCATACATTTCACATTGTCCCCAGTTACTTCCCTCATCTTCTCTTGCTCCAATCCTTTATTTTCTTATCTATTTCTCACTACTCTGTGGACAGGGAACATGTACAAGTCATGAATTATCTTCAGTGTCTATCAACGTACTTAACATAGAGATGCTCACTGAACTATGCAGAAAGAAGATTTAATTTTGACAGTTAAAAAAATTATAAAAATATAAAACAAAAACAATCTGTCCACAAATAACCAAAAAAAATTAGAAGTGCAGTTGGAAATCTATTGGGGGAGGTCAGATGAAAGGTGATAGTAGTTTGGACATGGGTAAGGGCAGAGAAGATGGGGAGATGCTACAAATCAAGATGAGCATTTGGGGGACCAGGTACAGTGGTTCATCTTGTAATCCCAGCACTTTGGGAGGCCAAAGTGGGAGGACTGCTTGAGCCCAGGAGTTCGAGTTCGGCTTAAGCAGCATAGTGAGACCTTGTCTCTATAAAATAATAAAAATAAAAAAATTAGGCAGGCATGTGTGCTTATAGTCCCAGCTACTAGGGAGGCTAAGGCGAGAGGCTCACTTGAGTCCAGGAATTGGAGGCTGCGGTGAATCATGATCTTGACACTAAACTCCATCCTGAGTGACAAAGTGAGATCCAGACTCAATTTTAAAAAGTGTCCCTTTTGGAAGTAGAGTCACTGGAGAGAGGATGAGAGGTAGGATGATCATATCACCAAGTGTGTAGCTGAGGCAGGTGTTTAGCTTGACCAGCTCCTTAGAGAATAACTAACATGGGAAAGAGTGAGTAAACTCTGGGTGGAATATCCGGACTTCACTTTGTGACATCTGAAGTTTTACGTGTTTGTGGCATAGCCAAGGCTAGGTGTCAAGTGGATGACCCCAAGCATGACAGCAGAACAGACCTAGAGCCTCCGAACACAGAGTAGAAACATTCTTCCAAGTAACCCAACGCCCTTATGGAAGTCAGACGGAGGAGGCTGCAAATGGTCAGTCAGTTCTGAAGAATGAACCAGTGGTGGAAGGGAGGCAACCTCGTGTGGAGTGAGCTGAGTGGCTTACGACTACCTGGGAGAAACAGGACTCATAGTTAGGGGAAGGCATGGATGGGCTTTTGACAAAGACACCTGCACAAACCTGTAGTCTTTAAAAAAAAAGCCTATTTTCTGACTCTTTGCAAAATAGGTGGCCTCCCTAGGGGAAGTGTGGAATGTTACTTAACAAGAGAGAGAGGAAGTGCTTTTTGTAAGGTTTGGTCTCCCAGCTGGGAAATTCTGGGCAGGGACCAGGGCGCCTAGTCAGGTTTTGTGGGTAGGATTAGGAGAATGGAGATTAGGAGGGCTTATTTGCTGTCAGGGAGTGAGGGTACTTCAGCAGCTGGATATCTCCAGTGTAGACACGTGTAGCAAAGGGTGTCTGGTACCATCACTGGTAAGAAAAGAGTAGTCGTTCAAAGAAGTAGTGACATCATTTTGTAGCTGCCGCATGAGCTTGGGAGGAACTTGATCTCCGGTTAAGGCTTTGGCTTGGCTTTATGCGTGCCTGTTCTCACAGCCTGGTTAGCAAGGTAGCTGCTTTTTTCTTTCTCAGTGTGAGTTGATGTTCAGTTTTTAGTTCTGGGTAGGTTCTACCTCTTTTAGAAGCAGGCGAAGTGGCCATGCTTGTGGACATGGCTGCTTACGGGACGAAAACAGTTCAAGCCTGCACCATGGCAAACCCTGGAAGGGCCGGGGCAAGGAGTGCCTATGGGCAGACGCTTGGTAGGTATCTTTGTTTTCTTAACAACAGGGAGATGGACGATGATGGTGCTACTTGCGCCTCTCTGCTCTTCCAACCACAAATCGATCCCAGGAAATCACACGTGATGTGCACAAGGTTGTATAGAAAGATGTTCATCACCACTTT
Source organism: Carlito syrichta (assembly GCF_000164805.1). NCBI lineage: Eukaryota > Metazoa > Chordata > Mammalia > Primates > Tarsiidae > Carlito > Carlito syrichta. Next base: position 527,080 of record NW_007247465.1, read on the forward strand.
GTTTATGCTATGCTACTTGATTGTCAGTTATTTTCACTATGTATTTTGAGGTTCCCCAATAAATGAACTCAGTCTCCTTCTTGTTTAGGGTCATATATTTTAATATAATTATATTTTTTCTTCAAAGTTTTGACTAAATTCTGCTTTAGATTTGAGTTCCTTCCTCCAGTGGAGTTTCAATTTCAACTCCATAACAAGCTAGATCCATTCTTATTCCTTGATTTCTATCTATTTTAAACACATTTGTGTGTGAAGAGCAATCTGCCCTGGGGTTTTGAGAAACTTAGTCCATTTACCATGTTCAACTCATCTAAAATAGACTTTCTTGTTTTCACAAACTTTCCATCTCTTAGTATCCATTCCTTCCAGACCCCTTCCTGTACAGGGTTCTGGAAACTTCTATTCATCTCTAGACTAGAGGATATAACTTAGGTTGTAGTCATCCTCAAAGGGTTTGCAGGTAGAATGCTAGGCTTGTTGAATTTTTACAGGAAAAATAATTTTACCTTTACATTTATTAACCTTGCAACTATTAGTAGTACCTATAGCTTTGTGACCAACAGAAATTTCTTTGACCCTTTTTATTATGTTTTAAAGGTTATAGGAATTTTGAAGTGTTACTTACCTTGTCACTCCTTTGAAATTATGGTGTTAATTAGACCCACCTCCATATGTATTTATTTAAAGTATAAATTTAAAATCTCATCTATCTTGATATAGTTGATTTTGTTCATAATTCTGTGTACTTTATTTTATTCATTCAAAAGCAGTGTTATGAGAAGAGGTCCACGTGTGACAGCTGTGGGATTCTTCCTCTGAGGCACTGAGTAGACAACGTTCCTCCTGGGACTTCCTCAGAAGACAGGGGACCTTCCCCATGTCAATCATTATGGGAATAAATTGTCCATGGAACAAAATATATGAGTTGCAGAGATGGGATAATGTCTTCTGCTCACTTCCTCTCATGGTCTAGAACAACTGTCCTGATTGAGAAATGTGGACCCCGAAATGTTTCTGGTGATGAGAACTGATCTGATCCCTGTGGAGAAGTGCCGTGACCAGCTAGAGACACAGACACAGAAGAGACCTTAAGTCAGACGTCAGTCAGCCATTCCTGGGAGGTGCCTGTCCTCGGTCTGCACAAGTCACGTGTTGTGCTGCATCTCTCTCTAGTGATATGCGTTTCTCAAATATTGAGAAGCTACCAGAAGCCACAAATCTCCTCTCAAAGTTAGATTATTAGGAGAAGATAAATGCATTTTGCTATTTGTATGAAGGAACATGCAATGCCAACATAATCAAAACCTATTAAGAAGATAATCTCAGACTGTCAGATATTAACTATTAAAAGTATAGTGTGACCTACAAAGTAATGTTAAACTTAAATAAATCTGTAATCAATTCTAGCAGGAGGAAACAAATTATCCACTCCAAACTCACAAGATGTATTCAGATGTGTAAAATCCTTTCAAACTTATTTATCTACTTAGTGCTACCCTTTAGGGAATTATTTACTCTCTTCATTCCTCAGTTTATCCACGTGTAAAATTTGGATAATGACAGTATTTGACACATAGAGTTCTGGGGATGAGAGATTAGTATACATACATGACACAGAACAGCACCTGGCATATATAATATATGAACTACTCAACATTTCAGTTGCTCTTTTAATTGCTGTTTTGTTATTGTTACTATTGAACCTTTTAAAAACCTGCAGTGCACGTGCAAAATTTTCATATTTTGGCTTCCTTTTCCTGGTGTGTTGTAGATTGTACAAGGCTCAAGGAATTTGGTTTCTTGGCATCCATGCTGGAACATAATTATGCATTCCATTCTAGATTTGGCTACAAAATGAAATCCAAATTATTAATAAAACAAAAAAAAATGCCCCATGTTTCTCATTAAACATTGTGGAAATCCTGATACACAATATAATACACAGGATAGAAGTAGCTATGAGACATTTCAGTGTATTCAGTGGATTCCCAGCCACATTTCTGGAATACACATGCTCAAGTTCTAATATTCCTTACTGGTCCCTAACTACCTCAATTGAAGTGACTTGCTCTGGATAAAGTCTAGAGACTAACCTCAATCTAGGTATCTGTAAGAGCCTCACCGGTAATTTAAACATCTAAGGAAGCACTCGCTCCTTCAGGAATGAATGTTAGAAACTCCTCTTAAGAATTCTGTTAGCTTTCCTCTTTGTGCTTGTGTTTAGGGACCTTGGACTTGAGACAAAAAAGCAAGCTTTAATGCTCACCTGACCAGTACTTTTAAGCCCTTTCTTGCATGATGCAGAAGAGTAACAGCATTTCGTGCATTTTCTTCTTCTCTAGGAGGTCAAATTCTGTAATGCTTACATTTATTATTATTAATGATGTGGATTTTTATTCAGTAAATATCTAATATGCACTAGGCCTAGAATGAAGTGCTTTACACAGATTTAATTTAAATCTTAAAAACTGAAAAATAAGTTTAAACTTGTTGCCACTTTTACCACATCATACAGCTAACACATCACTGTAAAGACTCTGAAAAAGTTTTTTCTGATCAAAATGGAGCAGACCTGAAGATGGCGATGGCATAGATGGATCCGTGAGACTCTCCTAATGTGAGTTCCCAAAAAGACTCTTACTTTTCTTCCTGCACCCCCCTGCCCACCGCCAGCCACACTGGTATGTGCCCTGGGGACCTTTAGTCCCACACAGGGCCAGATATTGTGACCCAACCATGGCTGCTCAACTGTATGTGATCCCGGCTGGCTGGGGAATCCAGAATCCTGAATCCCAGCTCCCTCCCTGGCTACATCGTCATGACCAGCATTCAGCAACAAGCTGCTGGTCACCCAGGGAGGCTTTGGGCACCCGCCCCTCAGAGATACCGGTCCCATTTCTGGCTGAAGTGCCCTGTGAGGGACCCAGAGCCACCACCTGCCCTCTGGAGCTTTGGAGATCTGAAGCCCCAGGCCCACCCTGGTTTGAGGCACTCAGCGTGCAACCACAAGCCTGTGTAAGGGAGCAGAACCCCAAGTTGGTGTAAGGTGCCAATCGGAGGCTTCCAGCTCCAGAGGCCTGACCCTCTCCTCCACCCCAGCCTGCTGGTGGCACCCCAGATCCAGCACCCAGCTGTGCAGCTGGTCCCGCCTAGAGACCCACACGAGCATCCCTAAAAGTAAAAGCAAAACTACCACCTTTGCCATTTTCAAGGCATATTTGCATCACATCGCCCCACCCACCTATCAGAGCCTCCACCTCGGTTCCCATGGTGATGTCGTTAAACAGGAGACAAAGCCCCTCCCTTACACTGAACAGAGACCAGTGTCACAGATCTCCCATGAAGCAGGCTAGCTGCCTGCAAAAAAACCAGAGGGGAGAGGCTGGAGATTAGAGCTCAAGGGACTTTATCCACTAAGGGGCGAGAGAAAAATCTACACAAAAGAAAAACCAAAAGAAGAATATGGGTCTCTCCCAGACTCCTGGGAGGGCAGACACTGAGAAAACTGACTTTGGAATGCAAACAATGAAGAGCCCCAGAATGACTGGTCTCAAACTACAAACCTACATATCAAGACATTAATGGAGAGATTAAAAAGAATTGAGTAGACTCAAAAAGAAACTAGAAAGGAGCTGATATCTGAGATAACAGTAATAAAGAATACTGTGAATGAAATAAATAACAAACTGATAAGCATGGAAACCAGAATTACCCAAGCAGAAGAAAGAATCTCAGAGCTTGAGGACCAAAATATAAAACTAAACCAAACTCTCAAAAACACAGAAAACAAGCTCAAAAAGACAGAAAAAAAACCTTCAAGAGATGAGCGATTACTTCAGGAGACAGAACCTAAGAGTAATTGGACTTCCTGAGGCAGAAAGAGAGACAGAGACCACACTGGAACAAACCTTCCATGAGATAATTCAAGAAAACTTCCCTTATCTAATCAATGATGCAAAAACTCAAACATGAGAGATTCAGAGAACCCCTGCAAGACAACAAATGAGAAAACCAATTCCTCGACACATAATAATTCACCTAAACAAAGTAGGCATAAAAGAAAAAATCCTAAAGGCAGCAAGAGAAAAAGGTCAGATCACCTACCAGGGAAAACCAATTATAATAGCAGCAGATTTATCTACAGAAACCCTGCAGGCTAGGAGAACTTGGACCTCTATTTTCAAAGTCCTAAAAGATAAACAATTTCAACCAAGAATAACTTACCCAGCCAGATTAAACTTCATCAGTGGGGGAGAATTAAAATCTTTCCCAGATATCCAATCCCAAAGAACTTACACTGCCACCAAACCACCTCTACATGAAACACTCAAGAAAGTACTAAACACAGAAGAAAAGG